>NW_010176536.1:12966-14664 GCF_000695765.1 Mesitornis unicolor | reverse complement strand
CCGGGCACCGGGGGGCGATGGGGAGGATGTGGGTGGCGCCAGGACCTGGGTACCGGGGGGCTCTGGGGAGGGTATGGGCAGCGCCCCGGCGTGTTCCTCTGCCCCCTGTGCCCCACCGGCACACCGCAGCCCGGCAGCGGTGCCTTGTCCCCAACGCAGGCACCGCGCTGGCATCATGGGGATGAGAGGGTGCTCAGTGCCTGCTCCCCCCAGCACTCACTCCTCCGTGCTCCTGGGGACCAGGGCTGATGGGGCCAGCTCCCTCTCCAGTGCTGCCAGCTGGGTGGGTGCTTGGCAGAGAGCTGGGGGTCGCTAACCAAAACTGGCTTGGTGAAAGTGGGACAGCCCCACAGCGTGTGGGTGCATGAGGTGCCTGTACTCAGAGGGGGGCTGAGGGGTGTCTGAGAGGGTTGTGGGACTCCCAGGCATACGTCTTCCCTGCAGGGCCAGTGCCAGGCTCCTGGGCAGTGCCATGGATGAGCAATTGCGGACAGTGCATACTACCCCTCTTTGGGGGATGCCTTAGCACTGAGCTCAGAGGGTATTCCAGTGCCTTGCTTCCTTTGTTGAGAAAGAATTCCACCCAAATCCTGTGCAGATATCTCTCCTCTGAGCACTGGGTAGACTGAGGCATGGAGCATGCAGGGCTCCAGCTCTTCTCCTACAGCAAGGGCAGGAGGCTGGCAGGGAGCCCAGGTGTCCTGCGTCCCTGTCCTGCGTCTCCCTCTACTTCACCCCTCTGACCGCAGCAGGGCACGCGACGGAAGGTTGCGACTGCTATGCGTGCCCAGGTGTCTTACCCGCCCGCTCAGGGAAATTTCCACAGGCAACGGAGACAGGGAGAGCAGTCAGGCTGCTCCGAGGACAGCCAGAGACTCCAGCTTCACGGGGGGACTGAAGGCACCAAGCAGAGGCTGTTTCCCTCCCATGGCAACCCCCATCAATGCACCCCAAGCCAGAGCCAGAGGCTGCTGTTTGAAACCTAATTGCTGCAGATGCAGCCTCCCCTGTCCGCGGCGCGAGCTCGGCACAGTCAGTGGAGGGGCTGACTGGGGAGGGAGGGAGACTATTTTTGGCACCAGCAAAAATATCTGAGGAGGCATCTTGCAGCGTTATTCATCTGCAGGGCCAGGGCTTTTTGCATCACAACAGGATGCTTGTCGTAATCCCTGCTTGCGTGTGCGCGCATGTGTATATATAGATATACACACCCCCCACGGTGTGTACACTGTACACATGCGGGGACACAGCGTGCATGCTGGGGTGCGCGCCCCACCAGCCTCGCGCACACTGCGTGGGTGCCCTGCAAGGTGCTTCCGCAGCTCCTGCAGGTTGCATCCTGGGTCCCGGGGCCGTGCCACAGCTCCTCAGTGCGTGTCCTGCTCTCCCAGCACTGCACAAGGGCTCCCGCCACCCTGCCCTGCAGCCTGCTGAGTGGCCCAGGGGCAGGATTTGCCCCGGTGCACAGCCTGCTGTGGTGCAGCGCTCTCCCTAGGGATGCACTGCACCAGCGGGGCCGGTCCCACAGCAAGAGGGGTGGCGTTCAGCATCCTGTGCCGAACTTCGTGCTCTGGTGACATCGAATGCCTTGGGCCAAGGACCAAATTCCCCTCCAGCCAGAGCGGCACGCAGGCTCTCGGGGCAAGGCTGAAGCAGGAGAGAGAAGGGGAGCACCGGAGGGACGGCATCGCTCAGAGC
>NW_010176536.1:10461-12888 GCF_000695765.1 Mesitornis unicolor | reverse complement strand
GCAGGCGGGGCCGGGGCTGGCCGCAGGCCAGAGACGTCAGCTGCTCGTGATGGGACTGCGGAGAGCTGCTGGCGATTTTGTGGGTGGCTTTGGCCTTCTGACCCTATGTTCACCCAGGGTGGTTAATGGGGCGGCACAGCTCCGGTCCTGTCCCCCACCAGCCTGCCCTTCCCTGGAGCCAGCACAGCCTTGCGCAGAGCTGGCGGCTCAGCAGGCACGGCCTCTCGCTGTAGCTGCATGCGTCTCTTTTTGCCCTGCGGGACGGTAAACTGAGGCGCAAAGTGACAGCGTGGGTAGGAACAAATGTGGGCACCCTTGCCTCCTGGCTGCAAACTCCTCTGGATGGTGGCTCATGTGGTGCGGAGGCAGGAGGCTGCTGGGGAAGAAGGGATGGGAGGAGGCGCTGAGCCAGCCTCGCCATGCCCAGGCCCCAGCGAGAGCGGGTGCTGCTAGCACTACCCTCGGGGCTGGGTAATGGGGCAGAACCGATGGCAGCACCGGGGCTGTAACGTGGGCTTGTTTCTGGCACCTGGCATGACTGCAGGAGCCCAAGTCTGTTCTACGATCGGTACATTTGCTTCCTAGCTTGGGAAAGGGAAGGAAAAAAAGCACAGGAGTGGAAAATAGCAGGTGTGCCCATCAAAGCAGTAAGGAAACCTAAGCCGCTGTCACCGATCCTGCCTCCCCACCTGCCCCAGCATGGGTGCCTACCCTGGCACCCTGTGTCAGCTGCCAAGCTCTGCTCACCTTTGCCACCCATCAGCTGTGGCTGAAAAGTCCCCAGATGCATTCATATGCAGACCACAAGGCTGCATCCCATGGCAGCGGGCTAGTACCCACATCGCAGTGGTGTGTGGGCACCCTGGCGTGGGGAACCCTGCCCCAGCAGTGCTGGCTTTCACAGCCCTTTTCCCAGGCCCTTTGGCACCTGGAGGGATGTGGGGGCACCGGCTGGAAACAGAAAGAGCTTCCTCTCCTGCTCACAGGGAAGCAGAAGTGAATCCCCAAGCCCTTATCCTCCCGGTCTGGTGGATGACAGTAGGATAGAGCCGCAGGGAAGCAAAGGGCAGGTCAGACTCAGTGCCAGGACAGACTGGCCTCCACCACGACTGAATAAAGGCTGACTGGAAAGAGAGTGGGAAACAACGCAGAGCCTGACCAGATCTTGGAAGGAAACCCGAGTGGAAAATTACCAGGCTGCTCCCTTGCATGCCCGAGCCGGGCTGCGTGTGCGATGTCTGCTCCCAGCCCGGGCTGAGGCTCTGGGGATGGTGCAGCGCTGATTGATACCTGGGGCACCGATTGCCTGCCACCACGTGTGATGTGTTACAGAGCAGTCACTGCTATGGAGAAACCTCGCTGCTTCCCCGGCTGCCACAGCCCGTGCTGGAGGCTGGGGCGCAGGGCCCCAAGATGGCAGCAATAGACCACGCCAGGGATCAGGCATCACCAGGCATCAGTGAAAAACCTGACTGGCAGCTGGGCACCCAGTCACTGCACCAGCCAAACCAGCCTTCCCAGCTGGGTGTCTCCAGCAGGGCAAGTACCCAGCCCGGTCATGACACCTTCCCTAGCTGGGGCAAGGCAGCAGGAAAACCTCTTCGGCCCCACACTGTGCAGGTTTGCATGCACAGTGGTGTGAGTTCGCCCGTGTGTGCCATCACCTGCTGACACGCGCGCATGCAGAAAGTTGCAGCGCATGGATTCCTGCACCCTTAGCTGCAAGGTGCCCACGGGAAGCCCCATGAGCTGTGCTCAGCCGCTCACAGATGCAGAAACTGAGACATAGAGCAGATGCAGATGAGACATAGAGCAATGCAACGAGATTCCCAGGGTCAGAGTGCAAGGTCCCTCGGGCTCTGCATCTCAACACAAGCAGGCATGGACCACATAACCCACCACAACCCAGCTTTGTAGCCCACCCCCAGCAGGCACCACATACCGTAGGGTCCCGGGTGGGCATGTTGCAATAGCCATCGTTCTTATCGCAGGTCTGGCTGGCACAGCGGGTGCCTGAGGGTGGAAGGGCAGAGCCGAGGGTGGCCTGAGGGGGCCCGTGGGGAAGCTGCCATGGCTGCTTTTCCTCCCGTAGCTCTCCAGGTAGCCGCGGACGTAGTCGGAGTGTGCGGCAGCCTGATAGAGACCCTGCAGGGCGCCCAGCTCCTGGCGGCCCCGGGTGCTGAAGGGGGCCGGGGTGGACGTGTAGGCGCTGTCCGAGGCGTGCAGACCTGAAAACTCCCGTGCCAGGTCCGAGTGGCTGATGGATTTGCGACGGCTGAGAGGCGCTGTGGTGGACAGGTAGCCCGTGGGGCTGCTGGGGCTCCCCGCGAAGGTGTAGCACGTACCCCCGCTCAGCCCGCCACCAGGCGGCCGCGGCTGGGTGCGGATGTATGTGGGGCTCCAGCGGATGCTGGGGGCGGGGGACAT
>NW_010176536.1:9777-10447 GCF_000695765.1 Mesitornis unicolor | reverse complement strand
ATATCCACTGGTTGGGGACAGCCCCGTGTGGTGGTACCGCGGAGAGGGCAGGTAGCTGGCTTTGAAGCCAATTTTGTCGCTGTCTGCATAGGATGTGGACAAGGTGGATCCATAGGATGTGTAGGAGCTGTAGCAGCTGGGCACTTTGCTATAGGTGGTCTCAGCATAGCGCGATGAGTCGACGTACCGCTTCAGGGTGGAAGAAAGCTGGGACATGCTGGAGGCTGGGGCTCAGCAGGCTCTACTGGAGGCATCGACTACAAGAGAAGAGCCCAGGGTCAGCTTCCACACGCTGTGGTCAGCACAACGGGGTGCCCATCACCAGCACCCACCCAGTAGCTCCCTGGCTCCCACCACACCATCCTGTGGCTGTCCCACTCTTGGGGCTGGAGTCCTTGCTGTCCTTCCTGCTCCCCACTTGGTGCTCCGCACCAGGCAATCAGTGAAGACCCTGGTGCAGCCAGGACCACTCAGGGGCCTTGGGAGACTGCGGGGACAGCCAGGGATCCCCTCGTTGCAGGGACCTGGCCACCCAAGCAGCCTGCCCTTCTCCCTGCTGCAGCTTCACCCTGCTAGCCTCCCATCAGTAATTCAAGCCAACACAAGTCCTCCCGGGGAGGCGGCTGCTGTGCCCCCACCAGCCGGGCAGAGCCCGCCTGTGAGGGGGGGC
>NW_010176536.1:0-9585 GCF_000695765.1 Mesitornis unicolor | reverse complement strand
TTGGCCGGTCCCCTACCTGTCCTGGGGCTGTGGCTGGCACCGGCGCGAGCAGGACCCCAGGCGAGCTCCTCTGTCCTGGCGTTGCTGGCCCTCTGCTCCCCGGGTGCCTGGCGTCCCTTCTCTGGCAGGACAGTGGCTCATGTGGCTCTGAGAGTCTCCAGTCACCCGGGAGATGACCCTGATTCAAAGGCTTTTCCCAGCCCAGCTTGGGCGGGCTCTGGCCCGGCTCCAAGCCAGGAGGTGACGGAGACAGTGTCTGGCCTGGCCTGGCCCTCACACGGCCCCAGCAGCACACAGGGTGAATCCAGGCTTGGGGACTGGCACTGTGTCCTCAGCAAGAGGACCTACCGCAGCATCAGTCCCCGCCTGACCCCGGGGGGGACACAGGCTCCTGCTCAGAGCCTGGGAGTCCCCAGGCATGCCTGTCCCCAGTGGGACAATACCCCTCTGCAAGCGTCACCCCAGGGACAGGAGCCACCCCGAGCCTCCCTGCCGCGGCCACAATGCCTGTGCCCTGCATTTTCCATAGCAGGCAGCCGACAGCGATCCCCATGAAACCGGAGCGGTTGCAGGGAGCCGTGCATCACCTCACTCCACAGACCCTGGGGCAGGGGGTGAGGTGGCTGTGGTGTCAGCTCCCCTAGTCATCCCTACCCATCTCACCCTGGCATGGAAATGGCCCGGGACTGCTTTTAGGAGACGATAGTGAGAAGCACTATCCAGCCACCATGGCCAGTGGTGCTGCAGCCAGCCGGCTGCATCCCAGTTGCTGTTGTTTTTGCCCAGGGAACAACCATCCCACAGCGGAGAGCAAACTATTTACAAGCAAGAGCGAGGTGGAGCGCACAGACCTGTTTGGGAATGGAGGCTGAGTGGTGAATAATGCGCTCCCAGGCAAGTACTCCACGAAACTCCCGGCACTTCCCAGCCAGTCTGCGGCCACACTCACCTGCACTGGGAGGGCCCAGGAGCTGGGATTTGACATGCACAGTGGGGAATTTTGCTCAGAGGGACGTGGGACCCTCGCCAAGGGACTGGCACCCCCGCAGGCGCCAGAGTGAGAGAGATGGAGCTCCTCAGCTCCAAGGGAGCCCGCGCCTCGCTACCTGCCTTGCCGGGACACAGAGCAGCCTGGCACAAGGACCCTCTCTTGGCTGCCCCTACTCTCCATGCCCCTAGCCAGCAGAGGTTTTCTGGGCTGAGGACAGGTGTCTCAATGTTGGGACAGCCCCATTCCCACTACCAGCGGTGCCCACACCCTCCCACTGTGCCGTGCCACTGCCGGCACCAGCAGTGGTTCCCCTTGGGTGCGTGTGGGGTGCCTCTGCCTCCAGGAGAGCTGCTGGCTCGGGAGTAGGAGGGCGGCAGGCGCTTTCTGGCAGTGGGACAGGTCTCCGCAGGGCAGTATGTGCCCTGGGCATGTGGATGAGCTGATGGAGGGATGTGGGGCCCAGGAGGGGGAACCTGCTCCAGGCACAGCAGCTAACCCATTGGCGCTGTGGGAAGAGAGGTCTTACCATAGAGGACTGCCGCATCTGCTAGGACCGCCTGCGCTGTGAAGTCCTCATGTCACATCAAAGCAGACCCCGGGGCTGCGGCAGAGCAGAGCGTGGCAGGAGCCAGAGGAGCTGAGGGGGTGTGAGAAACCTCTGTTCCTCCCATCGCTTCCTGGCCTGCCTGGCCCCTCCCTGCCTATAATACCGCTGAGCTTTCCTGCTGCCTGGCAAAGCCCTGGGGCTGGCATGGCTGAGTCAGGCCTCCTGCACCCTCATCATCCTCATGGGGTGTCAGGGGAAGCTGAGGCACAGGAATGTCCGGTCTGCCATCACGTGTCCAGGCAGCAGCCAGCACCAGGGACCGCGGAGCCAGGAGCTGCTGGGAAGTCTTGCCCTGGCCTTCAGCTCCATCAGCCATCCCGATGGGAAGCTTAGCCCAAAGCAGGAGGCAAGCCCTTCACGCTGGAGGCAGAGGAGCAGAGACCCCACTGTTGTCCCCTGCTGGAGCCCTCTTGCCAGCAGCCCGGTGGCAGCTGTCCCCCTTGGTGGCCGTGGAGCCCCAGAACCGGCTCAGCTTACACAGCACTGGCTCCATCCAAGGTGTTACGGCACAGCTGTTTCTCGCTTACGCAGGCTTGTGTAAGCTGTGTCCCCTGTCCCTTGAGACACTATGTCCCAGCCTGGAGGTTACGTGGGAGCTCCCAGCCCTCTGCAACAGCAAGGGCAGAGGGGGAACCCTGTGTGAACCACCTTGCCTGCTCCAGCCTGCAAATGGCTTGGGGGAGAGGGGCTCCATGTCCACCTGACAGTGTCAGAGGGGTGAAACAGCCTCCTGCCCATTCCCCAAGGGGGACAAGGCAAGGCATCCCCCTAGGTATCTGTATTTCCCTCTTGGAAGGCTGGCCCCAAGCTGCCCTGGGGGGAATGTGCTGCAAAGCACTCCCGAGCCACCTCTCAGGCAGTAAAACCCCAAACCCACGGGGAATCTTTGCATTAGACTGAAGGCACGTTATTGCTTCGAGGTCTGCAGGAGACAGAAACAAGGGACCCCCAGTGGAGTGCCCAGGCATGCAGATCTGCCCACGCCGGGGGATGAGGAGGGTGCCGGGCAGTGCAGCTTGCTGGCGGAGAGCTGCCAAGTTCTTGTGCGTGAACTCTGAACCTGCTCTCTGGAGATGTAGAAACTGCAAACCTCTCCCCTGTGGTTTCACCGAGCTGAAGAGAAGAGGGGAGCAATTTTGCGGGCTCCTCTGAGTCTCTGATGCCTCAGCCCCCTTCCCAGGGCTGGCATCCCCGTGATGTCCCCTCCACTCACCTGCGTGCAGGTCGGCGGGCGGTGGACAGTGGCTGGTCAGGGGCACGAGGCTGGCATGGTGTGGGGCGAGCGGCTGGTCATGGGTGATGCTCGTGGAGCTGGTCCTGCCTCCTCAGGGTGCTTCCCCTGGGGCCAGAGGGCAGCGGGTGACACGGAGAGGCCGGCAGCACCCGAACCCTTTGCAGGGGACAGGCCACCGCACGGCTCAGCTCCTCCACCCTGCAGGGAGCGGACGCAATGGCTGGAGGGGGCCGTGCCGGAGGGCTGTGGGGCCACGTAAAAACGCCACCGCAGAAATTCATGGCTCAGGTTACCAGCTAGATAAATATAGTGTCTTTATCTGACCTCACAGGGCACTGAAATGCTCCTCTCGCATTCCAGCTCCAGGGAGGCTTAAAGGGGACGTGAACCCGAGGGGGCTGGCGGCCCACAGCAAGGGGGTGCTGGGAGGAGAGGCTGTGGAGGCAGGGGGGAGTGTGGGAATGAAGACAGATGACTGAGGGTAAGCGTGGGGAGAGGAAAGATTTGGGGAGGGAGATGAAGGCTCAGGAGGGAAAGGATGGATAGAAGGTTAAGAGAGGGACTGGGGTGGGACATAACTTGGTGCGGCAGTGAGGCAGAAAAAGGGGACCCCATGGCTGCCAGTAAGGTTTGGAGCAGAGCATCAAGGTGAGGGGAGGTGGTGGGTCCCTTCTGGGACAAGTCATAGAGAGAAGAGCCCCCTGAGCCCCCGAAGGCTGCAGGAAAGGTGGGCACGGGGCAGCTGGCGTGGCAGTGTGGGCACAGGAGCACCCACAGGGACAGCGGGGCACCCACCCCACACTGCTCCCTGACGCCCGACCCGCCCAGGGCGGCGCGGTCTCGCGGTACGCAAGAACCTGAGTGGTTGTGACTCAGCGAGCACCTGCCGAGGATAATTAGGAGGGATTGCAATTATGGTGGCATTTTCCTCCCTCCTGCCTGGCTCCAGCCCTTAAACAGGGAGGGCCACGTGAAGGATGCGTCTGGGCGTCACTCTGGGAGGATGCTACAGGGTCACCAGCAGTGTTAGGGGATGGTGGCAAGGTCCTGCTCACAAACCTTAGGGTGACCGTGCCAGTCCTTGTCTCTTAGGGCAGCATCTTGACCCTGGGCAGGGAGCAGGGCATGGCTAATCTGGGGCTACTCTGGCCACTCTAGATGATGTGGAGACTCAGCCCTGCTCCCACACACACTCCCAACCCAGCAATCCCCTCCTGGGATGATGTCTGATCCAGGACCAGCCCCAGGGTGCCCGCTCGTACCTGCTCTTGTGGTGCGCAGCCCTGACCCTGAGCTCACAATGGGGGGAGGAAGAAGCCTCTGGGATAGAGCAGGGGGAATAGGGACAGGGATGGGATGGGGAGGGGGGCAAAGGGCCTGGGTGCAGGGGTCTGTGCTCCAGGTGAGCAGGAGGGGGTTCGCCCTCCCTGGGGAAGGCAAGTCTTGGGCCTGCCTGCTTCTCTCCCGCAGGGCTTGGGAGGCCTGGGGGAAGCACAGGCTGTCCCTGCCCTCACCACAGGCTGGAGCCCAGCCCCGCCACAGCCCCTTGTCCCACCGCCGCGCACACGGGTGGCCGTGGCTCCAACACACAACCTAGGGTTTTATTGTGCAGACAGAGGAACACTCCTGGAGGATACGGGTTTTTTTTTTGTTGTTGTTGCTTTTTGTAGGGTTCTTTTTTCCCCCCCTTAACAGAATTTCTTTTATGACAAGCTGTGGAAACAACTACAAATGTTCACAAAAAAATGAGAGTCGAGACGCGTCCGCACTCTGCCGGCCGGGCTCTGCGCCTGCCCCGGCGCTCACCAGCAAGCCCAGGGAGCTGGGCGCAGCCAGACCTCAGCTATACATGGCCTCAGCAGCACTAGACAGCAAGCAAGCAGGCAGGGATGGGCAGGGAACGGGCACGGGGATAGGAGGCAGCTCGCAGCATCTGGAGAAGAGCGAGGAGTGGGGACCAGCTGCTGTGAATTGCTCTCGGTGGTGGTGCACGGGTATCTCAGCGGGGCTGGGGTTCACCCCATGGACCCAGATGCTCCTGCCTGCATCTTCCCCTGCCCCCATGCCCTCCCCACAGGGCACCAGGGCAGGCCTGGGCTGGCAGATGTGGGCTGTGCTCTGGGTCCCTCTCCCTGCTCTTGCTGACCCCGGGAAGGTCCTGGCCTTAACTGAGGTGGTGGCCAAGAGCTGGTGTGCCCTTCCACCCTTATCTGCTCTTAAATGGAGACAGGGAAATGCTGAAAGGGAGGAAGGAGAAGGGAGGGGGTACATGGGATCCTCCCAGCGGCATGGTAGGACTGGAGGAAGACTGCGCTGGAGGAAGGCTGCTGAGTCCACCCAGGGCCAGGCACCAGGACGTGTGCTGTAAGGAAGGATAGGAGCCCCCGATGTTCCCTCGGGGAAGACAGGGTGACGGTGCAGAGGAGTCCCTTGGGGTCACACTCCATAGAGGAACCCCTCCCCACCAGCCTGCCTGGATCCAGCTCTGGGGGCCTTGGGGAGAGGAGCAGGGGCGAAGGCAGGGCTGTGGCTAGCTCAGAGAGGCTCTGCTTGCCTCCACTGCGAGCGGGTGCTGGCAGCAATTCTCTCGTCACAGCTAAGGGCTGGTCCCCAGGGAGAGCAAGTGGTGTCTGGGGCTTGGGCAGCCCAAAGGTACCAAATGATGTCTGGAGGAGGCCTCATTTCCAGCTCAGCTGTAAAAAATAGGTTAGGAAAAACTTGTTGCCAAAGCACGATTGCAGTGACCCCCCTACCAGGGCTCCACAAGAGCCCCAGGGAGGCAGGGGCATTTGACGAGTCTCCCAGAACTGCTCCCCTCTCTCCTCCCAGCCTCATCCCATGCCTCCCTTGCTCCCTCCACCTCTTCCCTGCTTGCTCTGAGACAGGGCTCGCCTCATGCCTCCTCCCAGTCGCAGCAGCTTGGGATGACTCAGGGGCAGAGGAGCAGGCTGAGAGATCGGTAAGTCACCTGGCTGTTGGGCAGGGCGGGGGGGACGCCAGCAGCCCCGTCTCCTCCAGGGGCCGGGGAGCAGCACCCGGCACGCGGACCCCTCTGCACGCTCCTGCATCACCTCTCTCTCTTACCTGCCCATCCAGCTGTCTTTCCCCAGTTGAGAACGGGCAAACCCCAAAAGTTAAAGGGACGGGAGAAGAGGGCTGTGCGGGGCTGAGGCTCCAGCGCTCCCAGCGTGAGCAAACCAGCCAGCCTACAGAGCGGGGAGGTGCGATGGGAGAAGCAACGCTGCCTAGCGGAGCCACCATGCTTCGGAGCAGGGCATGTGTGCGTGAGATGGCGGGTCTCAGCACAGGATGGTGGATAGCGTTAGATATACGGCTATATAGAGATAACACAGAGATTTCACTTGTTCCAAATGGTTCAGCTTCTCTTTCCAAGGGCTGCGTTCTGGCGGGGGAGGCGGGTTTGCTGGGGTACTCGGTGTGTGTGTGCGTGCGTGTGTGCGTGCGTGCGTGCGTGTGTGCGTGCTCTTCCTTTCACAGGGACACGAAGTCCACGGCTTGCAGGAGAGGCAGGGAAAGGAGAAGCAGCAGGAGCCACGAAGTGTTCTGGATCAAGAGGCTGAAGCCGGCGCATTTCTCCAGTTTGTCTGTGAGGACAGGGAACAGGGAGGGAGAGAAGAGCCGCAATGACATCCTTTGGGAACAGGGAGCAGGCTGGGTGTTGTAAGGGGTACTGGGACTCAGCTTTTTGCCTTTTTTTTGGTCACAGAGATGTGCAAGTCCCATCCTGGCCCCTTGCCTATTTCCCCTCCCACCTTGTGCCCATGTAGTGGCAAAGTCTTTAGGGGCACAGAGACCCTGGGAAGCATAACCCTGCCTGTGCCTGACTGAGGTGGGAGGGGATGGGCACCAGGTAAGCCAAGGGGCTCTGCAACTGGATGCTTGCTCCTGGGGGACTCCAGTCTGGAGCATCCCCACTGCACTCCTGCTCTGGACCACACTCCTCTTCAGTTCTTCACCAGCAAACTTGTTCCCTCTGCTAGGGCTGACTATGAAGCATCACCTATGGGAGGACACCTGGGCACTGTGCCCAAGATGGGGCCCAAGAGAGGCAGGGGTAAGAAGTCTGAGATAGGGCCGAGTGAGGCCATCTGTGGGGCTGACTGCTCTCCTTGCAGTAGGAAAGGTATATAAGGGTTGGGAAACATTTACGGGGCTCAGGGAGGGTCTGGGGATGCCATAGGCGGTTGTGGTTTCAGGCGCTGCTGCCTGTCTCACCTTTGATGACAGTGATGTTCTTTATCTGGTTGCCGGTGTAGTCATTGGTGGCCTTCAGCTCGCACATGTAGACACCCTCATCGCTGGTGGTGAAGCTCTGCAGGTAGAGGCACACCAGGTTCTTGTGCATGGTGACGTTGGCTCGGCTCCGGTAGATGTTCTCAGAGACGCTGATGGTGCTGTGGATGACATGCTTCCTGTTGTCCTTGGTGATGCTGAACTCGTAGGTCAGGGGGTTGCTGGTTTTGTTCTCATAACGGCAGTCCACCCGCAGGCTCTGGCCCAGCAGGCAGGCACTCAGGTCCTTGATCATCTGGCAGTGGGCAGCCTGGAGGACTGGGAGAGGCAAGTAGGGGTTGGACAGGGAAGAGCGAGCACCAGGGATGCCCACGCAGCTTCCTGGCCCTTGCCTGGCTGCTCTGGGCTGAGCTCGCTGTGGAGCAGGGAGGGAAACTGCATCTGGCAGCTGTACCTGTCAGGATGACAGCGATGCCGACGGTGGGGTTCATCTCTCCGCTGAGGTGCCCAGCAGTGGCTGTGACTGAGAGGGGAGCCTGGGCAGGGAGAGAAAGGCAGTTTAGCCAGGTCATTGCCCCGGCACACAGATTCGGGCACTTGGTGGTGCAGGCATGGTCACATCTGGCACAGGTGGGCAGGCTGGTGGGCACAAACGATGCTGTACAGCCTGCTTCTCATCACAATGTCTGATTCACTGCACAGGGACTGGCTGGCCCTGCAATGAGCCAGGGCACCGTGTGTCTGGTCAACGTCACCTTTCCATGTCCCCAGACAATGCCTGCCATGCTCTCTTTTCCGTGTCTGGATCCCCCACAGCAGACATTAAATAAGCATTGCACAGACCTGCAGCTGCCTGCGTGCGCTGCCTTCCCCTCCTTCTGCCCCGTGCCCAGGCTGGGTGCCCAGTCAAGGGACGGGCAGGAGGAATCAGGATGTGCCCCGGTGCCTGCACATCATGGCCGGAGGGCTGCGGCTCACTTGAGGGGACCCTCCCTTGGCACTGGCGGGCACCAGGCCTGCCAGCCCCCCTGCGGCTCCAGCGGGTGAGCTCAGCAAAGATGACTCATTGCGATGCAGTGAGGGAAAGGGGCCAAGAGCAGAGAGAAGGAGGGACACAGCAGCTGGACAGGGAGCCAAGACTGCCAAAGGACAGCACCGAGTCTCCAGGGGCTGAGCTAAGCCTGCCTGGCCACAGCGTGGAAGTGTTTTGGGGTGCCAGAGGTGACCCTCTGGGTCCCTGGTCTTGTGTCCATTGCTTTTCAGGCTGCCCCTGGTCTGTGTGGATAAGGGGCCCATGGATGTGCCGTCAAAACCCTGCTGGCAGTCCAATCCAGCTGAGAGGAATCAATTAAAGGTTTGCAGCCCAGCCAAGCAGCCGCATGGGGAATCCAGCCGCAGACATGCGGAATGGAGAGAGAGTGGGGGAGCAGCAAAGCAGACGCCAGGGCTGAAGGACACACTGAGCGCTCTGCAGTCGGTCCTCCAGGCTGGGGATGTGGGGCCAGGTCCAAGAGGGGGAGATGAATTATCACCCCTTTGGGACTCCAGGCTGGCAGAGGGGAGAGCAGACGCCCAGTTTGCTCTATCTGAGCCTGATTAAGCATCCAGGGAAGAAACTGTCAGTATCAGAGCCAGCTGGATTTTTCTTTTTAGCATTTTCTGGGTCTTTCATATAACGTTCTAGGAGGAAATACCAAACCCATTTGCTCACTCTGAAGCTGCAAAAGATCTCTACACCCGCAACCCTGAACCCTGGCCAGGAAGAAAAATTCCTTTCTGTTTGGTCTTGACAACAAAGAGGTTGCAAATGGGGGCAAAAACATGATGGAGGAGACCACTTGAGTCTCCTCTGGGGTCCTAGAAACTGGCCCCCGTCCCTTGCTTTGTAATTTCCCAGCTCCAACCCACTCTGCTTTGAATGTCCTGGGACACTATCTAGGTCACAGCAAGGCTTTCGTCCAGAAAAATTAGTGCAAATAAGCTCCCAGAGAGGGGGACTTCCTCCCATCTACATGGAAAAGCACTCAGATCTTCTAGGCTCTGAATTCACGAGCCCTTGGACCCCTTGTGCCCCTCCTGACAGTGATGCTGAGAGCAGAGCTAGCCAGGTAACTCTCACTCCTGCATGATCCCAGGGGCTTTGCACAGGGACAGGACTCATGAGGATGGTAGCAGTTGAGCAACTCCGGCCCTTACAGAGCAAAGCTTCCCAGTGTGGTCTCTACCACCTGCTTGGGGCCACATCGAGGTGGTACCACCACTGTGACATGCTAAGGGTGACAAACGGGCTGCGGGGATGGTGGAAGGAGGGGAAGGAGAGAGCCAGAGTGATGGGCTGAGAAAAACCAAGACTCCCAGGAACCTGTCTGTGCTCGGGGGGCAGCTGCCAGCAAAAGGGGGGTGCGCGGGAGCTCCCGGGTGTGCAGTGCATGCGTGGGCATGCAAGGCCCTGCGAGGGGCTTGGGGTTTGGGGTGCGGCTGCCCCCCTTGCAGGCAGCG
>NW_010176535.1:400-29023 GCF_000695765.1 Mesitornis unicolor | reverse complement strand
CCCCACGCCCCGGCGGGCGGCGGCGGTGAGCCCGGGCATGGGTGTTTCTCTCCGGGGAGCGCTGCCCCGGGGCCGGTCGGTACCCGCGGACGGGTGCCCGGCAGAAGGGACCCACTGCTCCTGAACGGTCCTGGCTCCTCGCCCCGGGCGCTCGCCATGAACACTCTGAAAACCACCTACATCGTGCTGGAACTGATCATCGCCGTGCTGTCGATCGCGGGCAACGTCCTGGTCTGCTGGGCCGTGGCCATCAACAGCACCTTGAAGAACGCAACCAACTATTTCCTGGTGTCCCTGGCCGTGGCTGATATTGCCGTGGGTTTGTTAGCCATCCCCTTCGCCATCACCATCAGCATCGGATTCCAGGTGGATTTTCACAGCTGCCTCTTTTTCGCCTGCTTTGTGCTGGTGCTGACTCAAAGCTCCATTTTCAGCTTGCTGGCAGTGGCCATCGACCGGTACCTGGCTATTAAGATCCCACTGAGGTAAGAGGCTGGCGTGGATGCTCGTTGCCGCATTCCCTGACAGCCCAGACCGTGATCTTCCTCGCCTTAGCGTGCAGGAACTTCTTGTCTCTCGTGTTGCTGTAAGTGGTTTGCTGATCACAGGTGATGATGAAAATGCCAGAGATTTCACACTCGCTGCAGGATGGGGATCTGTTTTCAGTATCCTGCCTCTGACTTTGAAATACACCTGGGAGCTCAGGTTCTTGAGGATGTTTGTTTTGGGAGGATCAATGGCTTCTTGGGGGGGCTGTGCAGCGATGTAGCAGTGTTCTTGGGATAGTTATAGCTAATATATGTAGGTATTTATACAGCCCCCATTGTTGTGGTGTCTGAACATCCCCCGGGTAATTAAATATAGGAGCAAACACTTCTCTCCTACTTCCCAGCCTGTTGGAGAAGTACTTTAGCAGGCAGTTCTTTAATAGCTCTTATCTCTTCCTGAGCTCAGGACACAATACTTTCAGAAAGGCTGAAAGCTGTCTTAAATAGATCTTAGTATGACTTTGTACATACTTCACATTTTCAGCTAGGATGCGAATCTAACCAGGCTGACTCCCAGTTTTTACAGGGATGTAATGAATGAACAGAAAGCGCAGTTTGTTGCATCTGTAAATGCCAAAACCATATTTCAGTGCCTGTATACGCACCTTTTCCTTCCGAGTGCTTACTGTGAGTCAGTGTACAGATAAGTAAATGTCAGAAGGTGTCAGCTCTGTGTACACACTGTGAAAGGAGAAGTGGGGAGGAGGGAGGATTCATACCTCAGTTTTCAGAATTTTTGCAGTTTAGACAAGTGCAGTGTCGAAGACATAAATTGGTTTCCTTCTCACTCATGGGACAGTGCAATGTATTGGGGCAAAATGTATTAACTGTATTTTACAAGCACTTCACAGGTGAGCTGGTGCAGCAGCTTCCTTGAGCTTAAGTGCACCAAAACCCCCACTTAGCATTACAAGGCAGGTAGTTTGGTTAGTTTTGGTCTCCTTCGTGTCTCTGTGGTCCCTCCTGAGAATAAGACACCAATGGAGCCCCGCTGGGGAGCCCAGGACTGGTCAGTAGGGGAAGCTGTGGGAGAGCAGAGCAGGTTTGGCGCAGGGACCTCAGCTGAACTGTATCAGCTGCAGCTTTCCCAGATTCTGCTCATCTCTGTCTCCCTTGCATGAGTAATGAACTCACCCTAAAACCGCCTTAAAACCTCCCTTCACCCAGTTCTGACACCTTGCACTAGAGAACTCCCATACATTGGGCAAACACTAATTAGTCACCAGGCAGATGACACAAACTGGTAGTGGAAACTCATGTACGCCGAGTGGCTGCGTGTGTTACCGGAGCACGGAAAGTCCACGGGATGGAAAGAAAGCGAGAGCTGAGCTGCAGCCCCGGCTGCACCGGAGGGCTCAGCACTTCAGGTTGCTGCCAGCATCCCCAAAACTGGCTGCCACCTCCCAAGCTGGGCTCCCAGCCACACGTTGGCTCCGGGTTGTGCTTTGGTGCCTCTTCCATTCGTTCATTTGGGGTTTTGTCAGGATGGGGTATAGTGGTGCAGCAGCAGCTATAGAAGCAGGTCGTGTTTTTTAAGTTTCAGTTTAATCACGCCACCCCTGCGAGCTGTTTGAGCGAGGGCTGTTAATGACACCTCTTTTCCTTTGTACCACGAGTGCTTTTTGCAGCGCTTGGCTGAGGAGGTTCAATCTGGTGAGATGGGTTTCGGCCCTGCTGGAATCCGAGGCGAGAGCCACAGATCAGAAATGCTCTGAGGGGATCGTTTACTCGCTTGCAGAAGGGAAGTGGTTTTGCTAACTGACAAAGTAGCAAGTATTTCCTCTGCTCTCTTTTTTTTAATCACAATCCTGTTTTCCAGCAGGTTTGCTCGGTTCTCTGTGCAGTCTGTACACCTGTGGGGGGTGAAATCCCTGCTTCGGGATCCTTTCCCCAGCATTGCTTTTTTCACCCCATCCTAGGCCAAATCTTTTATTCTTTTTGCACAAATGTCTCTATTCCTATGAGTGTTTCCTAGCTGGACACGTACAGCCTCTACAGCTGTAAACGGACATCCAGGAGTCCCATCCTCATCTGGTCTGCAGTGTGAAGTTTGGCTTAAACTTGGTCTTGGCATTGTGGCCCATTTGATGACCCTTAGAGGTGACCAGTGAGTAAAACGCCTTTAAAAGGACGTGGGGTCCTCACTGGTAGGATCGCAGGGCAATGGACAGGTCATTGCTTCGGCAACGGGAAATTTAGGGACTGGTGCTGAAAGGCTGCTTTTATTTGTACAGCCACGGTCAAAGGAGGATGGAGGAGGTTATTAAACTGCTTTGGCAAAACATTTCTCTGCTGCACCAGGGTTTTCCAGCCAAGGCTCAGTCAGAGCGGTCTCCTCAGCATTGTTATTCCTGAGGTGCTCCACAGTGCTGCCAGTGGCAGGGAGTGAGGCTCTCGTGGGTACTACTCATACTACCTACCTGCACTGGGTAGATGCACGTGCCATTTCTGGAAGGAGGTTTGTGCTCTGGAAAGGGAGAGCTGGTCATCAAGTGGTAGGAATGGAGACCATAGGAAGAGGTTTTCTCACTAAAACACTCAATCTGGAGACAGGAGTCTGATAACAGGCCGTGAAGTATTAAACATTAAAGAAAATTATTTGTAGCCAGCCCTACAGTGAATAACGCAGTTGTTGCAGAGCAGACGAGTATCCCTGTCGCATCTGCCAGCTCCCTGTGGAAACCTCTGCAGGGACACTGGGAACTGAGTGGGCCATATTATTTAATACTATTTCAGGGCTATTTCAGCACACTGAGAGGCTGGGGAGCGCAGGAGAAGTTTGCATTACAGCCAGGCTAATAATGGATTTTTCAGTTCTGTGGCTGATCTGAAAAATCCCATGGGGAAGAGGAAAATTGTTTCAGTCAAACTGAGAGAGAGCGATGTTTCGAGGTTTCAGTGAAACAAAGTGGTCCTGACCAAGCTGGCAGATTTTTGCCCGAGTTGCTTAACCCTTCCAATATTGCCGTGCTGCTTTTTGAAAGGGAAGTGTCTTCACTGGAAAGGAACTAAGAAAAATCTCATTGAGACAATTGCAAAACAAAAAACTTACAGAATGTTAAAATGGTGTTTTAGAACCCTCCCTCTTCTGGCTAAAAATATTTGCTGGCTTTGACCTGGAGCCACAAATTCTTTCCGTCCCTTGAAACTCTGATTTTGTTTGTTTGTTTCTGACAAATTCGCTGTTTGTGGAGAAGCCCCTGCCCGTGCTGCCCCATTGGCGCAGCTGCAGCTCCGGGCCCTTCCCGGTCCCTTCTCCCCCGGCCATGGATACAGCTCCTGGTCCTCACACGCACTCTGACCCCTCCTGTGCCCATCCCTGCACCGTCCTACATCCACAGCACCATCCCTGCTCTCAGCTGCCAACCTGATCCCCCCCACCCGAAATCTTGCTCCCCTCAGCACTTCCTCCAAGCTGAATATCAAAGCCAGGCAACTGAGCGTCTTTCAGCAGCAGTAAATCCATCCCGCAGTGTTTGGCACATGAGCGGTGCTGGGTTTTTGCTCACTGGCTTTCTCCCCACAGCTGTGAGCCAGAGATGATTTGTTGGTGGAATAATATCCTTCCCTTTTATTTGCATTAACCAAAATCCTTTGGCGTGGCCTGGAACAAATGTGTCAGGAATGAGGGAAGGAGGAGAGTGTCTGGATTTAGAGAGCAAAAGGAGGCTGAAGTGGTGCTGTACCACATCTCGCTGTGTGTGCCCCAGTCTCCCCGGTGATCTCCCACAGGACAGCGAGTGTTGCTCTGCTGCTGCCTCCCTGAGTTCTGTCCCATCTTCAATTTTACCCCTAGCAGAAGTGCAGGATTTATGTTTGTGGACAGCTTTGCCATGAACTAGAACAGGGGACCCATGACCGTGTCCTCTCCCTTTCTGCACTCTGCTGAGCCCTCGCTGCCGCTGGAGCACCCACGCTGGGACCATGACCTGTCAGGGGTGTTGGGTTGCTCTACTCCTGCTACATCTTTGACCTGATGAAGGCAGCAGTCCCACTCATTTCTGCTCTCCTGATGGGGACAACAACCATTTGGGTGGTTGTTGCTCTTGTCTGAGCCTTTTAGCGGGGCAGTGGCCTTTCATGGGGTGGGTTGGCTGATGCGTTAGGGCTACTGCCCTCACACTGCGCTGCTGCTGCCGAGGAGAGGTTCCCTCTTCTCCAACAATGAGGTGTTCCTGGTTTCCTCTCCACTCCAAGCTTGTTCCTCAGCAGAGCAGACTGGTGGGTGTTTATGGCAGATGGGAGGGCTGGAGCCACTGGGGAGGAGAGAAAATCCTCTCCAGAGCCTTGGTCTTCGCCTGCCATTTTCTGCATGCCACCAACAACACAGTTGCGGCTGCTGTTCCCTCTTCTGCCCTTGCTTCATTTCCCTTCTGAAGGGAAATCCTTGCATTGCCCTTCCTCTGACCTCCCACGTGTGTTCTGCTGCTCACGTCCGGTTCACACGCGTGTTCTGCTCTTCACGTGCAATGCCCGACCCCAAGCAGTGCGGGTGGCATCGTTACTGCTCTGCATCCCAAGCCCATCGTGCCTGGCCAAGGTTATCACCAACCGAGAAACTCCACGTGCAACAGATCTGGGAAACATGCGAGTGCTGTGGGCAGCAGAGCTGGCACGTTGGCTTGAGCAATGGAGCTGTTGTGGCTTTAGGGAAGCTCGTGTCAGTTGAGCTCAACTCGCAGAGTGTGGGGGGGGTTTGTACCACAGCCAGGGGTGCAGTGCCCACTTCCCTGGCCGTGGGGCTCCCAGGGCAGCCGCTTGCTCCAGGCTTTGGATGCAGCCAACTCTGGATACAGAAGCACAATAAAAAAACCTCAGGAATAATCCCATGTGCCCTCATGGCCATAAACCGGAGGGGGGAAATCGCAGCTATTTTTGGCTGTCAGCAGCCTGGTTTCCTCAAAATGCCTGTCCTGAATTTTTATATCTTTTCCCCACCTCAGGGGTCACTTCCCTCCCAAAAAAGCAAAAATCCTGTCAGGAAGGGAATTAATTGTCTGTGAGACCTCTGCCCTGCCGCAGCTCCCGCAGAGGCTGGGGGTAGCAGTGATGTTGGGGAGCCGCGGCCGAGAGCCCCATTTGTCGGCTGAGGGCACCCAGCGCTGGGCTGAACCAGACCCCAGAGCTGTGGGTTTAAGAGGTTTTTTTTCAGTTTTTGGCCAGCTCAATCTATAAAAAATACAGTTTAATTTTCAGATGGAAAAAAGGCTACTTTAGAAATCTGGCAGAATTTCACTCCAGAAGACCTGTTGACCTCTCTGCTAAAAAGTATATGAAACCAAAATGTTCTGACAGCAAATTGGTTTATTTTGCAGTTAAAGGTTTTTGCTTTGTTAATTAATGGGCTTGTTCTTGGCGGTTTATACGAATTTGCTGTCATAGCAATGAGCACAGACCACAGAACTGGGTCTTTCCGGTGTGTCCTGCCCTGGCCCTGGGCAGTCCCGGTGCAGGGGCTCCTGTTCCTGTGTTACAGACAGCTTTGGTCCACTGGATGCTGGGAATCGGTGCCACCAGCTGTGCCTACAGATGTGTCGCGCTCTCTCCTCCCCATCGGCTCTCGCAGCTTTGTGAATCTGTACGTGCCGGAGAGCAGATTATCTCCCTGATCCCATGGGTGACATCAGGCCTGGGCATCAGCCACAAATAACCTGGAGCACAGCAGTGGGGGTGTGCCCGTGCCCTGACACTCACCCTTCGGTGCCATTTGGCCACTGGTGTGTCACGCCGTGTCACCGAGCACCGTGACCAGAGCTGCTGGACCCACTAGGGACAAGGGACAGAACAGGAGCAGCTGGGCAGGGTGCCACCAAGGCAGGGGCTCTGCCTGTACCTCCAATATAACACACTGTGCATCAGCATCCATCACCCCTGATTCACATCCTCCTTGATTTGAACCTGGCTGTGCCCAGGCAGGATGGGCTCCTCCAGCTGCTGGAGCACCCTGGGGTGAGGCCCCAGATCTGCTGGCCCTTGGGGATGTGGTTCAGGGCTCTGCAGGGAAGGCGGATGAGCAGCAATGTGCTGGGGCTGGTGGATGGAGAGGGCAGCGGTTTGGCACCTTTGGGGAGGGCTTCAGTGCCCATTTTGGTACAGAAAGAGTGATTCTGCAGAGATCTGTCATCTTCCCAACCTTATCTGGGTACTGGGTGCTGGGGAGGGACAGTGGTTGCACCACTGATCTGTGAAAGGATGACATCCAAGCAGTCACGGTTCCTATCGCACCTCTACCACCTTAGCTCAGCTGCCCTGGTGCTGCACAGCTGAGGTCTGACCGCTCCAGGAGGTTTGGAATGACAAAAATCCTCAGCTGCAGGCACCCTGGGGCAGATAACCGGGATTTTGAGCCCTGGAGGGAGGGTGGTGCTGAGAAAGAGCTCAGGAGGGCCACAGGCTCTAAGACTCCTCTCAGCCCTGCCGTCTTGGGTAGAGAGCACCAGGTTTTGGTGCTGCAGGGCTCAGAAACGTCCCGTGGAGCAGGCAGGGCAGGCAGGGGAGGTGTCACCCACTCCTGCCCGCACACACGGGTGTCTTGAGGTGTTGCCGATGCTGACGGTTGTCAAGCGTGAAAGCCGAGTGCAGGCACTGAGCTCATTTCCTTCCTGTGCCCCGGGGCTCTGGGCACCTCTGGCAAGGCGTGGGGTTGCCTGGTGTGGGCAGGGAGCCTGCAGCCCCCTCCTGCACCCTGCTGGTACCCCGCATCGCAGTTCAGCTTTCAGTCACCTCTTCCCACCCCGTGAGGGCCAAGAACTGGCCAGGGGCGGCTTTTGCGGACAGAAATCGGGGTCATGAATGCAAATTCCTGCCTGGCCGGGGCAGCTGTGAAGGTGTCCAGTGAAATATTCACAGCCCCACATCGCAGGTGCTGGTGGTGGTCAAGTGCGCAGCTCTGTGGCCCCCTCCCACCGCTCCCCTCCTCGCAGCAGCCTGAGCTGCGCCTTCCCTTCTTAATCCTCCAGATGACCCAAATGCACTGTTCACAGGGTGTTTTGGCCCCAAACTGTGCTCTCCTACCTTTCTTCTTCCCACATTTCTGGTCTTGCAAACCTGATGCCTAAAAAATGAAGCATTGCAAGCTGTAACCTTGCTGGTTTGCCACATCAAGCCGGAGTGGAAACCCAACAGCGCCGGGAGGGGAGCAGGAGTTGTTCCTCCCCACTCTCTGAAACGGGAGCCCAGGCTTTCAGGGTCATCCCCATCGCCCGGAGGGTGGGTGAACGAGGGAGGGAGCGGTGCCCCCTGCCCCTCCAAACGCCCCCTGTGCTCACCTGAGCTGTGGGTGCCGGGCGCTGGCAGTCGCTCGCCCAGCGGAAGGCCGGGAGTGCGGGCGGGGGAGCACTGCCGCTGTCCCCTGCGCACAATGGGGACAGATGTGGGAGGAAGTGATTTGTCTGCTGCTGGACATGGACAGACGCAGATGTCCTGCTTCCTTGGCTGATACCATCACCGCGGGTCAGACTCCTCTCTCTCACTGCCAGCTCCTTCTTGGTTAAAAAGCACAGCTTTTTCTTTTTTATTATTTCCCTCCCCTCTAAGGTGCAATTTATAATTAATTTTAAATGTCCTGCCAGGCTGTTTCAGCTGGGATGGGATCTCCATTGCATGGAACAGCCAGTGTGGCAGCAACCGTGCTGATTTCATGCTGTTACAGCTCCAAAAAAAAGAGAGCAAGATGCAAACTACAGCTGCAAGTAGATGACAAGGATACAATGCTTGGCAGCCAAACTGCTCTCTGCCCTTGTGAATGGAGGTGTCTGTGCATTTTTCCTTCACACTTAAAATAGAAACATATTAATTATCACTGCGTGTTTGTATCGGAGCACCTGCATAGCCCAAGTTTGGCAGCTTCTCCATCTGCTCACCTCCCTGCATCCGGCAGCCTGGGCGCAGGAAGGGAACACCGATCCCATCGGAGGTGGCCTCAGCACCTCTGAGTTTGAAGTCCAAGTGCTGGGATTGTTCATTGATGGCAGATCCTGTGCTGGGGCTTGGCCGGGGGCATTGTCCCAAAACCCCCGAGCATGGGTTGTCTCCCATCGGGCTGTGGCACGGAGACACGGGTGTCACTGCCACTGCAGCTCAGCTGAGGGACACGCGTCTGTGGGGATGGCATGGAGTGAGGCTGACCAGTGTGCAGGTTTGGAGCCTTGCCTGATTCAAAGCGCTCCCCTACACCACCCCAGAGGCTCCAGAGATGCTGGGACAAGGGTTGGGACCCTCCTGGCTCTTCCCCGTTACGGTTGCAGAGATGTCCCTGTTCAATGCTTGGACTAAATGAGCCTGGAGCTGCCGTTATGAGATAAAGTTTTCCTGCTGGCAAAGTTAATGCCGCAACTTCAGTGTTGTGTTACATCCACAGGAGATGCATCTAAACACCCAGTGTCCGTGTGATGCTCCCACAGGCACAGCCTGGCAGCCTCTGACTGCTGGTGAGGTGAAGCCTCGATTTCTCCAAACACCTTTTTGTTGCTAGAAGCAGCATCTCGGCCATCAGGCTACGGGACTTCACTCAGCACCCAGCAAGGATGGGACAGCAGTAATGTCCTATTGTAGACATCTGTGCACAGGGTATGTGCCAGGTACCAGGTGTAGGTTTTCAGCATGGCATGAAGCTGGAGCTCATTTTGGTGTCTCCAACAGTGGCCCAGCAGCAGGGAGGTAGGGAAGGACTTTGGGAATGGTGTTTGACCTGCAGCAACCCAGTTGTGTGACGGGGACTCCAGTGGCAAATGCATGGTTATGTTGTTGGAACAGAAACCTGCATCGCTCGATGGTGGTGGGACAGTGGGGATGGTATCGGGGCTCCTGTGGTGTGTCCACAGCAGGGGCATGGGTGGGAGCTGGGGTAATTAGGTGCTCGATGATGATTACACCAGAAAAGAGGCTTTGCCTGGCGGTATAAAAGGAACTAATGCATTGCCAGGTGATTTAATCTCAATAAATCATTTTAAAATATTCAGCTGTTATTTACATTAAAGCAGCATTTGATGCCTCTGGGCAGAAACACAGAGGAGATTCAATATTTGTTCTACATTAATTGAGCAGACTCAGGTGAGTAAATTTACTTTAATAGGTTTTTTTTTTGCCTAATAATACTAAGCCTAAAAGAGAAGGAAGGAGGGGTTTGCTGGAGCATTCAGAGCTGTCAAAACCTGCTGGTTCCTCACTGTCTGATCGTGTTTTATGGGGCTTAGGGAGAGTTTGGTCTCAGTTGTGTCACAGCCCCTGTCTGCTTTTCCTGACCGTGGTTTAGAACAGGGGTGGCAGTTGGGCACAGTGGCTCCCTAACGAGGGTCTGTGTGCCTTCAGCTGCCGATAGCCATGCACTTTATTTTTAAGCATGTGCTTAATTTCCATTAACTTAATGGCAATACAGGCAGTGTCCCATCACATAAGTCTATTAAAGCAATAACAGGGTAATTAGTGAATGATTTTAGAGCATCAAACTATTCCCAATTTCACCTTGGCCTCTCCTGGCCGGTGGCTCAGCTGTGACCCTGCTCTGTAGCCACAGCAGTGGCCACCACCGTGACCTGGGATCAATTCACTGTGTGGGGAGATGCAGGGGGGAATTTGCAATGCAGTCCTCCAAAATTAAGAGCTAATCCAAGGTGTGCATTGTTCACCGTGAGTAACCATCTCCCCTTTGAGGACCGGGCCTGCAGCCCTCTCCATCGCTCAGCTCTGCCGCCTGCAGACCCAGCGTGAATCACTACAGCAGATTTTGGGCTGTGCCATGGCTGAGGCAGCAGAGAAGTGACTGAAGTGAGCAGCTACGTGTGCACGGCACAGGCAGGGGAGCTGCTCTTTTCTCTCTGGGGCAGCAGCAGCTCCTGGTGTTTCTGCAGCATGGACTTAGCTTGGGCAACGCTGAAACTTGAGACTCGGCCTTTGCCAAGAGATTGCAGCTCTGGAAACTTGTTCTGAGCCACATCTTCACATTTTCAGGTGCCACAGCACCAGATCAGCTCCAGCTCCTGAAAACTTAATACCAGATTATTAAAACAATGCGCTTGGCCCCACTGATGCCCTGCCTGATAATTTCTTATCTTTTGAAGTAGTCAGATTTAGTAATAATGAGAGCAAAGAAAGGTTTGCAGGAGAAACCCCTCAGTGCTGAACCTGCCTTTCAGACACCGTGGAGCGTGTTCACTGTTCAGTATTACCCAGATGTAGCTGCTGCTCCCCTATCCCCTCAGCCAGCCCCAGCCGTGCCCGAGGGCACCACCAGCCCCTCTTTGCCGCCCAGTTCATGGCAGCAGCCCCCCTCAGTTGCCCTCCTGTCTTTGTAGGAGGAGAGGGACAGGCAAGTAGGCGACCGCCGTGATTCACAGGCACAGCTGTGGTTCTGTGGGAATAAAAACCCTCCCCTGCCCACGGGCCGGAAGAAAACCAGAACAGACGTTCTTAGGAAAGGAGGAGCGGGGCAGCCAAGCCAGAGTAAACAAGCTCTGAGCAGGGTGTGGGAAGGGGGAACGTGTGTCGGCCAGCAGACGCTTGCTGGACAGTGATGGGTTTCTCATGTTGTCTTTCTGGCAGTCGCCGAGTTCTTCCTACCTCCAAAAAGCGATCCCACCGATGCTGTGATGATGGCGTCTGTTCTGGTTGCACCCAAACCTGTTTGACTTTTGCTGCTTTAGATTTCAGCTCTATTTGCATCTCTGTGCCGCTGGGGGCTGGAGGGACACATTTGTTTTCTTGGCCATGAAGGCACCCAGTCCGTGGGGCTGGGAAAGGCGTGGAGGCTCTGCACCCCTCAGCACCACATCCGCTTGTCCCTGGGCCACTGCAGAGCTTCTTTGTAATACCCACGAGAGCAGCAGGTGCCCAAGGAGGGCATTTACTTAAAAAAAATCTGTTTTTTTCCACCAGTTATGGTGGGTCAGCAGAGCACAAGCATCGTTTGACTGCACCAGCTACCTGTGGCTGTATGGTTTAACACTGCTGACAGCTTCAGCAGCTGCAGGTCCAGTCTGCGTGGGGCTTCAGATGTCTTGATGGTGCGGATCCTACAGAGTTGGCATGTCACATACAGCAGAGGCCAACACCAGCCCTGGGAGCTGAGCAAAGCTGCCCACATCAGCGCTGTTGATGTACCATGCACAACGTAGGGACATCAAATGGGAGAGCAGAGCCCAGTGTCTCTGGCTCCCAGCTCCACAGCTGGATATGACACTGAGCGGAGACACAAACCCTGACCTGCAGTGCTGCTCAGCAATCCATCATTAGCAGTTGCTCTCAGATGCTGGCTCAGAGAAGTCCTTCAGGCTGTTATCCAGCCACAACAAGCTCCTGTGGGCTGGAGTCTGGCATGTGTAAGCCAGGAACTGCACTGTTTGGGAAACTGGTAGCATCCCCTGTTTCCACACATTTTCCATCTTTGTGTAAAAGGTAGCATAGGAAGGGACATCCACTATGGGACTGCTGCACTCTCTAGTGACAGCCAGCACTGCTGCAGGCATAAGAGCACCCAAGTTGAAGCAAGGTGGCTGTGGTGTAAAGGCTGTAAGCATGTGATGATGCAGGTCAAGTCTTCAGCTCCACATTACAGGGTAGACCTGAGAGCCAGCAGTGTCCCAGCTGTAACAGGTCAGATGTGGCCCAGCAATGTGCCCTGGCATGTCCAGGAGTGGATGCTCAGAGCAAGGGAGTGAGGTGGTGGTTACAGAGCGAGCCTTCCCCCTGTTCATGTCCTCCTGGTAGTTGGTGCTTTAGGCTTATTCAGTAATAAAGCTTTCTTTTTAGGACTCCAAGTCCTATTGAAGGCTGTTTGTGGGGAGGGCTGGTGCTTGGCACCTCTCAGTGAATCACCTCCCCAAATCACTTTGCGGAGGCGTGGACTGCAGATGAGTTTTTTTTTCACCCCTCTGGTGATCACAGAGGTGAGGCTCCCGTGTGGGTGTGGGAGGGGCTTTTGTGGCATTGACCAAAATGCTGATGACTTTGCCTGTGGGGAAGTCAGGAGCGCTCATTGATATAATGGCTCTATCTTGGTTTTGTTCCTGACGTGTAGGTATAACAGCCTGGTGACAGGCAAGCGGGCGAGAGGCCTTATCGCGGTGCTGTGGCTCCTGTCCTTTGGCATTGGACTGACTCCGCTTATGGGCTGGAATAAAGCCATGAGCGGTTGTCCCAACGCCACCAACGAGACGGGGGCTGACAGCAGGATAGAGCACCACGGCTGCTTCATCTCGTGCCTCTTTGAGAACGTGGTGACGATGAGCTACATGGTGTACTTCAACTTCTTCGGCTGCGTGCTGCTTCCGCTCGTTATCATGTTGGGAATCTACATTAAGATATTCATGGTTGCCTGCAAGCAGCTGCATCAGATCGAACTGATGGGCAACTCCAGGACCACCCTGCAGAAGGAGGTCCACGCAGCCAAGTCTCTGGCCATCATCGTAGGACTTTTTGCCTTCTGTTGGCTGCCCCTGCACATCTTGAACTGCATCACTCTCTTCCATGAGGACTTCTCCAAATCCAAGCCTGAGTGGGTGATGTACATGGCCATCATCCTCTCCCATGCCAACTCCGTCATCAATCCCATCATCTATGCCTACAGGATCAGGGACTTCCGCTACACCTTCCGCAAGATCCTCTCCAAGATCCTCTGTAAGACGGACGACTTCCCCAAGTGCGCCACTGACAACAACCAGCACCTGGCTGGGGCCACCATCAACTCTCCAGTAGCCTCCATCACCATATGACCTTTCACGTCCTGCTCCAAGGGTTTGGCAGTCCGGCCCGACACGGCCCTTCCCGGTGCCTATGTGAACAGCTCCAGCTGGCTCCCAGAGATGACCACTATGCAGTTATGCAGCTGTATTTTTTTATTATTATTATTATTTTTGTAATTAACATAGTGCCTCCCAGGGGAATGACCTGACCGGGGAGACCGAGTGCAGCTCACCCACGACTGTAACCCCAGGTTGCGTGTGTGTTGGTGATCATTGTATTTCCTTTCTAGGTCAGACACTGACTGTGGAAGACCAACCCACTGGGGGGTGTTTCCCCAGTTGTGCTGCTCATGTCAAGTACTAGGATCCTTATTTTAATTATTATTACTATTTTTTAACCTTTTGATTCATTTAGGAGTGATAATTTAGTGTCTGTTTGCGAGTTGTTCTTTAAGTCCATACTTGACAGCACTTTGGTAATACCCTAATTATTCCATCAATTGTTTGATGCAGCTAGTATTCTCTGATGGGAAAAAAGTCTTTTACCTAGCCCAGTTGCTGGTGTGAAACTGAATCCGCACTCCAGGCTCTGAGGGACGTGACCGTGTTGATGGGAAAACAAGATCCGAACTGGCCAGCTATTTTTGGCTCCAGTATGGAAGCCCTATTTGTTGAAAGAGAAAAATTTTAGATAGCAGATTCATTGCCTTCAAATCACTTTGATCCACAGGATTGTGCAGACCAATGCTTCAGGTTTGATTTCAAATCTGTTTGCAGATACGAAAATAAGGCAGAAGTGCCCTAATGGTCTCAGCGAGGGTACCACTGAGGGTACTACAAACACTTCCCTGCTGCCACGATCTCTACAATTAGATTTACTTTTTTTTTTTGCTCTCAAGTCAAAACTTGACGCCCTTGCAGTGCTTCCAGAAGTGCAGGTTTTAGCTGTGACAGTTGGATGCTGCAGCTCGTCTGGTTCCTAAACCTTGGTCTTGCTGGGGTTCCTCTGTAGCCCAGTGACCCCCAGAAGCTGTGAGTGGTTTGGTTTTTTTTTCCTATTTGTGATATTTTTTATTTTTTTTTTTAATCCTGACCTGTATCAGTAGCAAAAGAGACTGGAAGGGAGCTGATTTGCTTGAGAAGCTGGAATGCCTTGACCTGTGACCTGGTTTTGGCCAAGCCCCTTGGGGAAGCCGCTCACCTCGCAGACTGTCGAGCCCAGCCCCTGCAGTTGGCCACGGTGTCCTGGCCCTGTGCAAGGACAGAGCCCACTCAGCAGTGGAGCAGTCTTAATTCGTACGGCAAGTTAATAACGCTCTGCAGCCACAGCTCAGTAATTACTGCACCTGGTTTCGTATGTAACTGGGATATGCAAAACCAGACACCGGTAGGGAGAACAGTGCACTCACTCCTGAATTCAGTACCAGGGTGAGGGCACGTGCGCTGCCGTTGGTGCACCGGTGTTTCTGGCACGGCTGTTATTTTGCAGGGCAGTTTCATTCCACAGCTGAGAGGAACAGGGATGGGAGTCAAGAAACCACCAACCAGCAGCCCTGCTTCATGCCCAGAAGCCAACTGTGGTACTGAGGCAGCTGTTCTTACCTGCCATCACCTTGTGGCCCTCTTAAAATGGAGCCTTGCCCAAAGGTCCCTAACGTGGTAAAGTGACACCATCTCTTTCTGAAGCACTCAGTGCCAGCAGCATCTCCATGTGACCAGTGAGAAGCTGGAGTGCAAGGATGTGCATTAAATACGGTTTTTCTGTGCTAAGCTATGCAGTGAGGCAGGGATGGGACCAGGCTTTTTAAGGCCAGGGAAGGGAGTTTAAACACAGCCAGTTCCTGAAGAACAGGGCCAGTGAACAGACTGTGATGCCTGGAGCAGTTTGTCCCTGATAAATTGTACTTGAATCATATAGAAATCAGCTTTCTATGATGTTTTTAACTGCAATGCACTAAAAGGAGGGTGCTGTAAGGACCCCAAGAGTTTCATTTCTCCAGTGTAAATAATAATGCCACCCTGTGCATAGCAGCTCAGCCATAAGATCAAGCCCCAAACCTTGGTGAATCACCATGAAGCTCTGAATGGGTTTGTACGTGTTTATGCAATGTCCAAATTTAGCTCCAGCTCAGTGTCTCAAATACTGGCATTTCCCAGAAGAATCTGAATAGTTAAAGTTACTGTCCCACGTGTTTCTCCTTTAACAGCCCCATTCAGCTTTGCTGCATCTGCCTTGGGTGCAGTCCAGCTAACACATGTAGCCACCTCCTGCCATTTGGGCAGGGTTTGACTCTCTCCTTCTTTCATTCCTTCCCCTCTCTATTATCTTTGGCTGTTTTCCTTCTGTTCATCGTGGCTGGAAACAAGCAGAGTTTCACCTGCAGGTCTGGCAGCGTTGCAAAGTGGTTGCAAGCCACATTTATCCCTACAACAAAGAATGTAATCTCTCCCTTCCCGCTGGCTGAAAATGAACCAAACTCTGGACAGCACAAACAGACTGAGATCCACAGCGCTGCAAGACAGAGAGAACCAGGCCAAGAACACTTGCTCCTATGTGACAGCTTGCACGGCAGCTCGGCATCCACAACCGTTACCTTTCACATGCCTCTTACGACCAGAATTCCTGTAGACGGATGTGGCGTTTCCTTAGTACGACTGTGCCATCGGGTTGTTAGCCATTATTAGCTATGGCCTGGGTCACCGCGGTCTTTAGGCACATTAAGTGTCTTCATGGATCTGAGCCAAAGTAATTTCAAGGCAAATTAAAGAAATATAGGACACCTCCCTCACACCCCTCAAAAAAAAAAAGCTCTGAAGGTTTCTATAAAAATGTGAAGTGAAAATGGCAGAGGAACTTTCTGTAGCAAGTGTGGCTGTAGCTGTTCAGCTGTCACTCATTACTGCTCTGATGTACATAGGATGGATGTGTTCTCCTCGTGTTGCTCAGATTTTGTATTTGCAGTAACTGTTATTTACATACAGAATGCTTAATTTACCACCTACACAACCTGGCTCAGCCTGTGCCCCATTATTTCTTGTGGTTTTGTGCTCAGTGTATCATATAAGGCCACGCTGTGCTCAAGGAGGAGCCCAGTCTTGGAACACGGGCAGGGAGTCACACAGCTGGAGGAAGCTGGTTCCCAGCTCAACTGCTGCTGTGTGGAAAGGGGAGCAGCAGGGTCCTTTCCCCCATGTCTGATGGGGACAGCCTTGCCTTGCCTGCCAGCATGAGGTGGCCAACTGGTCTTAAATGGGCCAATTTAAAAGCACAGCAACCAGAGTGAGGCTTCCAAAGATCCTGTATTATAAGCACAGCGGAAGCACAACCTGTCATCGAGGTGCTGAGTGGTTCCCTGGTCTAGGTTTGCCAGTGCTGAATCAGGAATTGGTCCAAGCAGCCAGCTGCAAAGAGCCATCGCAGCGTCACTGTCAGAGGCCAACTCCACAAAGCCACACGGGCACTGGAAGGGCGCTGGGGTCAGTGAAAACATGAGCAGAGTTAACAAGGTTTAATGGATCACTAAGACACCTGCTGGACTGTTCATATTCCCATCACAAGCATACAGTGCTACAGATCAGTTTGAACATCTTCAGCAATCCCACGAATAGCCTAAATAAATGAACGTGAAGTTAACACAGGCTTCTTAATATTTATTAATTAATCCATCAGTGCAAGGTTGCTCATTAATGTCACGCTTGGCTGCTGCACAGGAAGAAACCTACCAGCCCTGAGGAACATCTGACAGCCTTGTAGGTACAAAAAACGCCAGCTACACAGCTGAGAAGGTAGACAGCAAGTACATCCACGTGTGATCCAAATCCTTCATCCTTCATCCTCTTCCTCAGCCAGTAAGATGCTTGTGAGTTGCTCCTCAGAGACAGTTAGCTCCTGGCAGGCTCCCATGGCCTGGCTGAGGTAGACGGCAAGTATATGTTTGCACTGCAAATAACAGCACAGCCAAGTTAACAGCAGGAGCAATGCAGGGATGTCATGCTCTATCTGGAAGTCACAAAAATTCACCCTGGCCAGAATGGGTCTAATGAAGGGCTCACCCCTCCCAGGAACATGGTTCTCTCTTGGCTGGCCAAGCCCTGGCACAGGCTCCAGTTGCCCCAGGTCAGCTCTGTCATCAGGGTAATGTAATACAGGGATCTAACACACAGCAAAGTGTAACTGGCTCTTGATTCCCTCCCCACAATTGCATACCAGTTGGTTACCCATAGGCCTTCCTCACTGGCACCAGGTGACCTGCACCACTTCGTTGGCCAGGCTCCATGTGGCAGTCCCATTAGTGGCAGCAGCCCTTGTTCCAAGACACCAAGGATTATTCATCTATTCAAATTCAGAACACTAATGTGTAACTATTCTAGGTCTTGTAAGGCCTAGCTCCACCCAAATACCATGACTCCCAGAGGCCAGATTAAGCAGCGTGTCAGGCACAGCCTGCGTGGCCAACTCAGCGCTCGTGTGTTTGCTCCCTTGGAAACTTCAGGCTGCTCCGGTTCAAGGAGTAGGGCGCAGGCTTCTTGCCCGCTCCCTGTCCCGGCCCCAGGTTAAAGCAGACAGCTTACCAGAAGACTCTCGCTCTTCTGCAATACAGTAAAACCAAAAGCAGGACATGTGCAGAAATGGCATGAACTGTAGCAGGTATAGAGTTTGCCTGAGCTCCCAAGGACCTGAAACAAAGGCAGTCAGAGGGAGTGGGAGTCAGAGACAGCATTCACTTTTAATTTCTATAATGCTTAGCCTGTATCTGGCCCGATGTCCTCTCCACAGTCATGCACAGCATCCAACAGGTGAGCAAGTGCCACAATAGAAAAGCATCCCCAAACACTGCATTGACCCATCTAAGCTTGAAGCTCTTCAGCTTTCTCATGGCCTCCACACATAGACCCAGCAGTCCTCAGCTCCACGGACTTGTCTGCTGCTACAAGATCAGGAAAAGGGCAGGAGCACAGAGCTCCCTCCCCTCATCTCCCAAAGCACAACGAGCTGCCAGCCCCTTCAGCAAGTTCACTCTCCCAGTACTGGCAAACACAGTATAGGTCAAGATGACAAAGCCCCTCTTGTCACAGGATCTTGTCATTTGTGAATCTAGGGCCACCACGGCCCTGGGGATGGAAGTAGACCAGCAGTGAGCACTTGCAGTGAGGCCTTTTCTAACCAGCTCCAGTGGCCGGAGGCTGCAAAGGCTCTTGCTGATCTGCTCCCAAAACCAGCTGCAGCTATTGGAATCCAGTTCTGTCTGAATAAACAAAGCTGAAGTCTCTAGAGAAGAAGCCTCTCTGCCCCATGTCTGGTTTGGGAACAGCACTGCCTCCTTTTCCCACATGCCGCTCCTCTGCATGTTTGCTGTGCACCATGGGCACGGGATGCAGGGAGCCAGGTGTGGGAAGCATTTGTTTCCAGCATGGAGAAGCTGGCAGGTAAACTGTGAGCGGCTGGAGATGACTGCATGGTACAGAAAAGCCAACTTATGCATTATTTCTTTTGCTTTCAAGACCAGAAAATAGCTTTTCGAAAGCTACTTTTAAGAGCCAATTGCTCTGCCTTCCTATTGCAAGGGAGGGGTCTGCAGGAGCAGGACACACTTGCAGACTTTAAGCAGAAACCTGCACTCAATAGCATGGACTTTAGTAATGCTCTGAGGCCTAAACTGAGTACACCCCATGGCCAAAACAATTACCACAGAGTATATGCCATGACGCATACTTTGTGTCAGCTCTGTGGCCTCAACTGCTAGCACTGACTATGCCAGAGAATGGTGGAGATTTACAAGGGTGCGATCACCAGTAGTGCCCTGGCTCTGTGCACAAGCCCCTGGACTCCTGACTGCACACCACAGTCCTCTCCCATACCAGGGTTTAGATGCTGGTTGGGTTTGTGGCACACATACACCTAAATCCAAAGATAAACAAAAAAATGACAAGACAGAGTGCTGCTTCCCATGCAGGATGCCCCTGGCACTCCTAAGTCCCTCCAGAGGACCATCATCCCTTCTGGTCTAGAGCTGCACTTGCAAGGGGAGCCTTCCCCTATCCCCTGGAGCTCTCTTCTGCACCCCTTGCCTGACAGGTAACATCCACAAGTTTAAGCTCTCCCACAGTAGCATCTATGCCTCATAATCCCCCTTACTCCCAGCAGATCCAGGACACCAGACTCACATTCCCATTTCAGGGTAAACCAGTATTTTTTCAGTCTGGCCTTTATCCTGGGCCCTCCTTATACTCCAGGCTGAGTTTGTTTCACTTGTGATAAGTTTGTTTTCCTCCAGCCCCTTTGATTGTTTTTTTCCAAGATGCAATATTCCGATGGTGCCTTTCCTTCAGAAGTGTTTTTCTTTAAGGAGGGGGGGAAGGCACAGACACTGCCAGATTTGGGCTGAGTTTAGCGTCCCCCTCGTCCTGACCTAGATGGCAAGAATGCAGCTTCTGCCTAATAAGGCAGAATCTAAAATTCAACGACCAAACGAAAAAGGTGCCTCTGTTTCTGGCCAGCTGCAGCCAAGCCAGGCACTAGGGTGCTCTGTTGGCCCTGAGATGCTGTGAGATTTCCTTCCGCTGCCTTCATCTCCAGGTGTTTGTTGGCTGCACAGTGAGGAAAAATCACCACGGTGGAGGTGTCCCTGCCAGCGTGTGGGGATGCAGGAGGGCAGCTGTGGCACCACGGCAGCACTGCAGTCTGTGCCAGGACCTGATCCTCAAATCCTTCACGGTAGGGCAAGCTGCCATACAGTTCTAGGAAACTAATTATAAAAGCTATAAAAAAGAAGAATCCAATAAAAGTGCAGGATGTGAGCAATGCAAGTGACAGTTGGCAGGAGAGCTAAAGCACTGCCTCTCCCTCTGCTGACTGGCTTTACTCCCACACCTCAGCATTTCTGCAACTCAGGCATGGCCGATAGGTGCCCCAACCACCTCCTGCTCACAACTTTGCACTTCCTCGAATCCAGCGCAGCTCCACCATCAGCCAGCACCCACCTCTGCAGCAGATAAGACTTATTTATCCCTGACGTGGAGTTACAAGAGTCGGCTTTAGTCTGCAGCTAGGCAGGTACTATACAAGCTTTTCTGGGATGATTAACAACTCTGAGATAACATCAGCCCTCGAATACACCATCGGTGTTACTCCTCTATTGAGTAGCAAGGGCATTAATGCCCAGGCATTAAAAGACAAATCATAGCTTTCACTTGACTGAGGGTTCTTTCTTCTCCCATCTCGGCTCCTGAGGGCAAGAGCTGCCTACACTACAGGGTGCACTCCTAGGGCCTGTCTGGGCAGAGCCATTTTCCCCTGAAGCTGTACCTAAGATGTGCTGGGTGATACGGAACACACACGGCATTTTAGCCTGTGAAGTATCAACATCTCAGATTGGGCTATGACGACCCAAAGGAGTTTCACAACAGGACCAGCCTCATGGCCTCAACCAGAACTGTTCTTCAAATCCAGCTGCAAGTGAAAGCACCACCTTACATTCCAGCTCAACTACATCTGGGTGCAAACAGCAGAGCTGAATTTCTGGGGAATAAGTGAAAGGGATCACTGTGCATGTGTCCAGGCAACTATGGATGGCTCCCCTCTCCTCATGGCACTGGGCGTGCTGCTCTGCGGAGGGAGAAGTGCACACAGCTGGTTTATCTGTCTACAGCCCCCACACACACATGAATGAAGAGTGAATGACACTACCCAGCTACTCTCAAGTGCAGTGTCCCACTCAGTGTTTCGGTTTCTACAGCCCCAGATTGTGTTCCTGTCACAGCTCCAGCCAGTGGCCTCAGGGGAGGCTCTGCTCTCTGTTTCTGCATCACAGACAGCTGTGCTGAGGAAGAATTTCGCAATGGGACCAGCCTCACACCCCCAGAGAAAACATCTCTTCAGATTCCTCTGTGAATGAGCTCATCAGTATGGCCTTAATCAGCAAGCAAGCTCCAGTAAAGAGGAATGTTGCTCAGAAGCACACATGCACCTGGAGGCAGGGACTGGGATGATGCAGGGGTGCCTGCCTTGCTGCAGCACACACAGCTTGAGGCAACACTGTTCAGCAATGGCCCTGCCCAGACCAGAACAGTGTCAGGGAAGCACCCAGCACATCAAAGCCCTCACACCACGCTTCTCTGATCTCCTCTGTCTCTCACAAGGCTTCCTGCATCTGAGAGATGAATATTAAACCTCTTAAGATGCAGATAACTCTGTCATGCTGCAGAAAAGCTGTAAGCACATGAGCACACATTTAGGCTCCCCGGGAAGACCAGAGGCTCTAAGCAGACCCCCTCATCCTTCACATAAAAGAGTGCTAAGTGAAGACTGTGCAACCCAGTCTGCAAAGCTCTGCCTTAGCCTGCATGGCCCGACAAAGCTCAGCAAGGAGAATGTGACCATTCTCTGCCCAGTGGCATATTCAGCCAAGCAACAGTGAAAAAGCCTTTAAGCATTCAATTACTGATGCTGCTGCTGTGTAAGGGTCCTGGAAGCAGTGCTTCTTAGGCTTTACCAAATACCCACAGGCAAGCCCTCAACTCAAATCAAAGGCTGTGTTCTTGAGCCCTATATGTTTATGAATCATGCCTCTCTGGAGCGGCCAATGTCCTCTCCAAGACCCCAGAAACAATAAAGCTTCCACGTGCAAATCAAGCAATGCAAGCTCTGAACACGTGAAAAATGTTTGTGTCATTACCCAGGCCTGGCCTCACAGCTCTTCTCTTACCCTAGATGACCCCAAAGCATCTCAGCACCTCCAGTGAAGGAGAGAGGGCCCTTTGCAGGGAGGATATTTGGAAATGTTCCTCTTGGCTGCTACAACAGTGAGCAAAGAGATCCCCCCTGTGAAAAAGGACAGCACTCGATTCAGCAATGGAGGGGGCTGAGATAACTGAGGGGATTCAGCTGGTCAAGGGCTCACAGAACAGACTGTCCCCAGCAGAGATGCCACTGGTGCTGTGGCACAGTAGAGCAAGAAAAGTCAGAAAGAAGTGCCAATGACTCTTCCCTTTACCTAATGAGCCTCAGCCCCATCCCTAATCCTGTACTGTATGAGGAGTTCAACCTTTATTGCTAAGGTGAGCTTTCCTTCCTCAAATGCCCTTTTAGGAAGATGTTTCTGTGATTCACAGACTTGGCTACAGTGAACTAGAATGAAACCCACGGATTTGGCCTGCACTGCTTCCTCCCCGGCAGCAAGGATCCTATCGCCAAGCAGAGGTCAAGAGTGCTCAGGACACTGAGGATGTGGAGTGCAACAGGGAAAATAATGCACTGATGGCAGATAACACTGTTGTGTACAGTCTGTCAAAAGGAAGAACTGCCTTTGCTGTGTAGGATGAAAGTAGTTAAGCAAAATTAACGAACCCTGGAAAGCTTCCTTCTGACCATGATACCCTCAAACACCTAAGAAATCGTCACTGACTGGCTGGGAGCCACAAAGAAAATGGTAGTGTACCATGCTGTTCTAATTCTAGTCTGTGGCTACTGCTCTCCAGTATCACTTTAGGAGTTTGTAAAACACTGACATTCTATGTTTATCCAAGTGCCCTTCCATGTTCTGCAAGTTAGGAAAATATTGGCTCACATGTCAACTGGAAACCATCAGAAAAGTAAGAGTGAAGAGGAGCAAAGCAGCGTGTACCTGGTATGCAGTCCTTCCACTGGGGGACATGACTCGGGTGACAGAACGGTGATCCACCAAATCCAAAGCTGAGACAGCAGATGGGCCAAATATGAACTTCAGCCTGAAAGAAAAAGTGTCTCCAGTTAGGTCACACCACAAAAGGAGACTACCTGTCTTAGCCTTAATCCATAGGATTCAGCCCTATGGAGTCCAGAAGTCCTGTAGCCAAAAGTTGTCATTGCATCTCAAAATCCCACCAGCTACAGCTCCACTGATCACACTACCAAGCAACGAAGTGATTTGTCATTCTCAGCTTTGCTGGCTTTCACCAAGTGACCACCAATCCCTGCCCTGTCCCTTTGTTCTTAAGGACAGTCTCTACCAGCTATTCTGAGCCAGTTTTGGGTATTCTTAAAAGAAACTTCCAAATTTCCAAGATGCTCCCAAACAGTCCCACATCTCTTTGCAAAATACCACTCAGATGCAATTACAAGGCATTTTAAAGACTTTTCTTACACATAACATTACAGCTCCTGCGTTTCTTCTTCAGCACTATGACCCAAACACTATGCTGGCTGGCTGCTGCACAAACAGGACATGAAAAGGTTCCTGTCCTGAACTAAAATGAGACAAAGTGCATCAGAGACTGAGAAGTGAGATTTTTTTTTACCCAGTCTCTATTACTGTGACACAGCCGTAGCCATGTAGGTGAGAAGTTACCTCTGAGCACCATTTCTGCCTTTACGGAGCACTGATTATTGCAAAGGGAGTGTAGGGGAAGAAAGAGACACGGGTTGTCTCTACAGAGATCCAGTCATTTTGTTAGTATTCCTGCAGTTCTGATACAAACTCTGTGTAGACAGAACACTGGTGCTTAACCAATTTATGAAACAGTGAATCTAGACACTAAACCTGGAAACTTTGCTTCTGACCAGCACCCTAAATACACTAGGTCTTCTTCAGGGGAAACTGCACCTCTGGCAGCAGGCAGATCTGCAAATGTTAAAGGGGAAAGGGGTTTGTGCTCTGAGACGCCTAATTAAGGTGTACATGCAGGCTGTGCTGGATGAGTTTGCCCTGGATCAGCTTATTGGTCAGTTGGTCTTGAATTCTATCTCCAGTCATGGCCCACACATCGTGGCTTGGAGCAAGGAGAGAGCTATGATGATACACAGCTCCTTGAGCAATAGGAAATGCAGCAGTAGAGCTCCTTCCTCATCCCAGGGAAACTGGTTTAAGGCCTGGAGAATGAAAAAGTCATTTTGTGGTGATCACATCTCCTCTATCACAGTCACAACTGAGGTATAAATTATTCTTTCTCTACCCACCAAACTGCATCAAAAGGAAGCTAAAGACCATCAGGAAAATTCTTAAGATACTACACTACATATGGACCCACCAGATAGCAGTAGTTTTACATCTGTAATTCAGCTACCAGCAGGGCTCACAGACAGCAAATTTATTCCAGATAAACACTCAGGGACAGCACACATGTTATGTCACTCCACCCTCCCTAAAAACCCTTTCCCTTTCCTTTCTTTCCAAGCAGGACACATCACCATGCAGGGTCACACCACTGCACTGCATTTATGGATCAGAGAGTGCCTGGAATGGGGTAAAAATGAGGTTAACCAGATCTGCTCAGGTACATGTTTGCTTCCCACAAAACACTGCCTTCACACAACTTGGCCTCGGTGCTCACCATGGCAGTGCAGCACCATGGAGGCACAGGCTGGCGTCTGGCTTCTGCTGTGCTCGGGGCTGTAAAATTCCACATCAGCAAGTGGAAAAATAAAGAGCTCCAAGTCCTGAAGGCACAGAAATTTCTATCTACATACTCACTGTCTGCACATCCCTGCAAGGAGGATTTTATCTGATGCTGTGCAAGCGTATATCATAAGCTGTATATAAAATATGGACATCTGTACCTTTAGCCTACTGTCCAGTGAGCCCATAGGTTTAAGTTATCCTAGACCTGTATATACAGCGACTCTGAATGCGGTCCAAAGAGCTCAGGGGCAATTCAGTTAACTTGACAGACCTTTTATCCACTGAGAAAAATCTGTGTAGTCTAGATTAGTTACAAGGGTAAACAACAGGAAAATCAGCAGTGATGAAAAGAGAGCACAAAACATGAGCAGGAGAACAGGAGAAAGCAGGGAAACATTTCCAAGTCCAGCGAAGACACAAAGAGCCGAGGCAGAGCCCTGGCGTCTCAGCAGCACGGCTGACCTACGCGTCTGAGTCAATCCCATTGATAACAAGCCAAGCAGACAGACTTATTCCAGGAAGACCAAAACTTCAGTTGCACAAACTCAAGGCAATAAGGATTGGTTTCATCCGAGGACTGAGAGGAGGTGGGTGGGGGAACACTCAACATAAGACATTCCTTAATGATTAGGTTTGGGACTATAAGGAGACTGAGTTTAATGAGTTTCAGTAACTCTTTGAAATTTAAGGAATTACTTTTTCATGTATATAAGTCAATAAGTCTAACAGGAAATAAGTAAGGCAAATGTCCAAAGGAAATCCAAGGATTTCAGAGATTTGGAAGAGATTCAGAAATTAAATCAGAATACTTCTGAGCTGCTGGTCATAGGGAATTGATGGAAATCTGACTGCCAAGAGTTACCACCCAACTGTTACTAAACTTAACAAGGGAATTTCTTTCCTCCTCTTTTCTTTTATGACAAGAAGGAAACAAAAAGTTACAAGACTTGTCAAATATAATTCCACCCTTCAAAGGCCACCGTAGTCTCAGAAGAGGAAGCCAGCATGCATACCCTTCACAAGTACTATGTTAGATAACTTTAGACCCAAAGATACCAAGGCCTGCAGGGTTCCCAGTGGTCTCCTCTCCTGGCTAAACTGCAGGCAAGCAAGAACACAAAGTTAAAGACGAATCTGAAAAGCCTTTCTTACTGTGATGGTGCCTTTCCTTTACCTTCAACACCAATTAGTGAGGGCTGCAGAAGTCATGAAACTTGGATCTTTTAGAAGACTTCTTGGGAATGACTGAAATATTCACAAGCTTCAGCCAATGCAAGGACAATGCAGCTGACCTGAGACGACTTGGAAACAGAAGACAACTCTCAGGGTAAACTTAAAGTTAACAATTCCCTTGTGCAGAGAGATGATACATTCACTTTTCCCTTTCTATCGCACATGCCCATGACTCAAACAGAAGGGATTTCAGGATGCTGCTGTGCTCACAATGATACAAATGCAGCGGAGATGCAGCACTCCACCAGCATGAATCACTCTGAAACACAGTCCGCTCTCACAGAAAACTCATTCCAGAGCTGATGGTGGACTCAAAGCTCAGGTTAAACATTCTGGGTTTCTGCATGTTTGAACCACCCATATTAGAGCAAATCATCACAGGAGATTCAGCGATACAGAGATAATTTAATGAATCTCTGGAAAAACCCTTGAGATTGTTACTTTGGACCTTCATTTCCACTTCCAGCAAAAACACATAGCAACTCTACATGAGAAACACGTACTGGTCAAACACAGGAAAAAGATAGCAGTACTATGATGAGATCATCAAGTGCCCTCTAGCAGGACACTTGGGACAAGAACTGAAGCAACAGATAACTCACCCCAGCAGCAGGTTATCAGGGACTGCAACAAAAAGAAAACAAAGTGTGATTTTGCTGAACTTCCCCACTGTGAGAGACATCATCACAGTATCTCCCTCACATACCCCCAGAGGCCACACAGAACTGCAGTGCTCTAGCCATCCTCTCTAGCCACCAAAAGCAACAAGCAGCAGCAAAATGATCTGCTATGGCAGCTCTAGGGCACTTATCAAGTACACCAACTAAATATATTCAGAACCACAGGGGTTCATTTTAAAAAGAAATGCAGAAGCCCAAATACACTTAACTTTTATGATATCCTACTTTTAAAAGCATGCAACAAAAGGCATACGGTGTCAACATCTTATACTGTCACTTTAAGAAGTAGGTTAAAATGTGTGTGTATATATATACTGGTTTCCCTGAAACTCTCTTGGCATGAGTTGAAAACTCTGGCATCAGAACTTTAAAAATGTTGTTCTTTTCCCAACATAGTCTTGCAGGACGCTGCTAGTTTATGGCTTTTCATACAGCACATGGAAACATGTCCTCACTTATTACCTCTTATTAAGATGGAAAATTACACTTCAGAAAATTAGTCTGTTTGTTTTAGCTAAGAGCTCTGATCATCCAATCTGATCTTTCTGTTATCACTCATGAGACACAGTGTACTACATCTCTGTATTCCACTGGACAATCAGGACTTGTAACATTAAAATCCTTTGTTCCAACAATGCAAAATATTATCTACGACTTATGCTGTTGGTTTGACTTTTTCAACTTTATTCTAATTTAATTCTCCAAAGCGACTGATCGGTTTCTTTCCACAGTTATGTCCCAGCGTACTATTTTGTTTCTTAAAGAAGTATACCTTAAAAGTAATGTGGAATTCTTTTTTCTAGTTTAAAACAGAATTTATAAAGCTCTTTTTAAAAGTCACATGTAGATTTTGGATCTACTCTAAGCTGATAGGAGCCATACTACAAGTATGCCAGAAAGCTGTCAATGTGGTCACTCCGACAGTTTAAACATTAAGTCTCTACATTCAAATGTAGTACTCGGATTTCTCTGAATGTTTATTCGGGTGGTTGTAACACAGATAAAATATTCCTTAAATAAACACTTTTCTTAGAAAGAACCATTCTGTGCTACTTATCAAGTAAACACAAACACGTTGATTCTTTCAGCACAGATTACAGAACTACATTAGTAATCCAGAGTGCAATGAAGGTAACAGTGCTTAAACTAGCTGCTAGAATTGGCCAAGATCTAACTGTTGGCTTATGCTTGCTGCATTCAAGCAATGGGAAAGTTGTTCTTTGCCCAGGAATCACTAACACACTCCCCTCTGCCGGTCAGGGATGAAACATGATCATTTTTATGCAGAATTCCATTTCAACTCTAGTTTTGAAATTAGCGAGTCTGTAAAAACAGCAGTACAGTAAGCACAACAAAGTGCCTACCTAGAAGTATGTAAATGATCATCCCTCAAGTGTAACCACTTACACGTTCAAAAGTGGCCAATCTGGTCTAATTTTTGGGAGAGCCTGACTTTCAGAAGGGGGCTGCTCCTCATTATTTGTGCTTCAAACCCCTTTGTGTCCATGCAAGTTGTATCAAGTATAGCAATAAAACATAGACTCAGAACACAGGGATTAATTTTAAAAAGAAATGCGGACACCCAAATATACCTACTTTTACAATACCCTACTTTTAAAAGCATGCAAGAAAAGACATCTAGCCTTAGCATCTTACTCTGCCACTCTTGAAAGTGAAGGCCACCCCTTTTGTGACAGCCTGCAGAAAATGCAAGCAAGGGGAGGCTGATAACCCCTCATGGCTACCTGGAGGTTTGGCAGTACCAGTAGGACTGGCCACCGCTTGCTGGGATGGTTCTGCTGTTCTTTACGTACCGTGTGAGGTCTCCTGAAAAGCCTTTTTGATCTCTTTCAAAAGCTCTTCTGCCACTGCTGGCAAGGTACTCTCCATCTCATTGGCACCGGCCTCGTAACTGGAAGCAAGACAGAAGAGAGCAGGAGACAGTGCAGAACTATTAGCGTCACTGCAGATAGCTTATGGCTTATACTGGGAGAGTTTATCTTGGTAGTACTCTCAACCTTGCAATGAGGCCGAGGAATGGCATCCCGTGGAAGGGGACCTGGCAGGGGAGGGACGCATAGAGCCAGCAGCAGGAAGAGAGGCCCAAGCC
>NW_010176535.1:0-274 GCF_000695765.1 Mesitornis unicolor | reverse complement strand
GGGGCCAGGGCGGCGCCTCCCCGCTACAGTCCCCAGGGGCTCCGTCGGCACAGCGGAGCCGCGGCAGAGCTATTTAGAGCTATTTAGGTCCTGGGACGGCGACACCAGGGCCAGGGCAGGGCCTACCTGTGGCCGCACATCCATGATGGCGCGTCTCCATAGTAACAGGCGCCCTTTGCTCCGCGTGACGGCAGCGACCCGCATCACGTGGCGAGGGCGAGCTCTTAAAGGGCCCGCGGGGGAAGATGCTGGCGGCAGCGGTGCCGCGGGCCCT
>NW_010176534.1:0-1389 GCF_000695765.1 Mesitornis unicolor | reverse complement strand
GAAGGGACTCCCATGTACAAACGTACATAACTCAGATAATGAGTCGAAGAGAGCAATTAAAAAGAAAAGGCTTACTCGTTCAGCGACCTCCATTAGACATAACAGTTCATAACATAAGACCCGGAGATTGGGTATTAGTCAAATCATGGAAAGAAACCCCGCTAACTCCACAGTGGGAAGGGCCTTACCTTGTTTTGCTTACTACAGAAACCTCTGTGCGAACAGCCGAAAAAGGATGGACACATGCCAGTCGGATTAAAGGCCCTGTCCAAAAACCACAGTGGCAAATAACCAGCTTACCCGGGGATTTAAGAATAAAACTCCAGAAGATATAAACGGACACCTTTAAATTAGAACATATTAAAGGCCGGACAACTACAGAAAAGGACTGTATAAACCACGAGCACGTTCGAGTTAAATGTAGCGTAGCAAACTGTAATTGCTATCCATTTGTGTGCTTTGTTTGTAGGGTGTGTTGGGAACGGTGGTGGATACACTGTCGGGAAGGGAGACCTCCAAAAGGGGTCTGCCGGTCCTGTTGGGAGTGGGAAAAAGAACTCACAGAATTGGACCTAAAACCAAAGGAATCACAGGGAGAAATTGTCCCTAAATCAAAGGAATGGTGGGAAATATTCGCTAAAGGAACTAGGCCCGAAAACTATTATCATTCGAATGAATCCATCCCATTGGTCACTGAGATAGTTAAAGGGCATTGCCGAAGGCTGCTAAAGGAGTTGAGGTGTGACTCACCCAAGGTCAAAGATACCAATTGAAAATCATGTATCTCGAGGCAAGCCGCTAAAACGCATACAAATCCTCCTGAAGAATACCCCTGCTGCCGAGAAGATGGTACGAAACCACCCGAGTCGACGAGCGAGGCAGAGGAGTAACGGCCAGTGGAGCAAAGAGCCCAGTGACTGGGACTATAAAGCGGTGCTTGCAATCCTGCCTCGAGGATGGTAATAGAGGAGCAAAGCCCTACAACTTAAACAGCAGGGACTGTGTACTAAATTGGGAAAAGAACAGATATGATAGAAAACACCACCCTTCCCAATATGTGCTGTTAGGAGCAATATGGGTTACTTTATGTACTTCCGTCTACAGGTCCTATGCACACCAACCTTACACATGGAAAATGAAACGGTGGGAAGATGGAATCATTATTAGAAGTAATATAACACCTGGTACGCCAAGTTTTAGAGTGCCTGTGGGGTCCCTTAGTCCATATTGGCCTCCAAGGAGAGTAGTATCATTTTATATGTGCCCTGCCTCTAATCTAGGAAAGGGATACTGTAACTCACCAGGACAGTACTACTGTGCCTATTGGGGCTGCGAAACAGTTGCCAGTGGGTGGATACCCCAACAAGAGGACCTTTACATTAAGGTAAA
>NW_010176533.1:25460-32705 GCF_000695765.1 Mesitornis unicolor | reverse complement strand
GAGGCTGCCCTGCGGTCTGGGCGCGGAGCTGCGGGTGTTGCCGTTCACCTTCTCATAACCTTTGTTTTTTTCAATTTTGAGTCATCATGCCAACTGGCACTAAATGGTGGGCAAAATTGTTTCCCTGAGAGCAGCAGAAGAGCGTTTGTTGGTTCCAAAGGTGAACGTTTTTTCTATATATCCATTTACACAGCTCCCCGCGTAGAGGGCTGGGTGGCACAGTGGGTCTGGCGCGGTGGCCAGGGCTCAGACCCCACCGCAGGTGGCAGGAGCAGAGGATGTAGATAGCCCTGACAGGTACCCGTGCTGCGGAGCGGTGAGGAACCGGGCACGGTCAAGAGCCGTGGCTGGAGCAGCCTGGGCTGTGTGTGCAGACAGGAGTCAGAGCTCAGGTGGTGTCAGAGGAGCTCGGGCAGGACTGGATGTGGCTCTGCAGTGCCTGCCTGCCCTGCTCCCAGCGCTGGGTTAGTGACTTCCATTTCCGAAAATTAACAGTTGAGGACTAACGAACTTTAATTGCCAAGGGGAAGACACTATTGAAGTAGTCGCACACTTAATTCTGTTCATTCAAACTCATTATTTTTTCACACCTTTTTGATATTTATTAGGGCTTTTCCCTGTTTCTTGTAAGAATTGATTTTCCCGCAGCTAAGCAGCAAACGAAAGTGAGCTTTGTTTCCCTTTGGCCTTATCCACAGAATGGCTCAGCAGCAAGCACTGAGGTTTCGTGGCCCAGCTCCCCCACCAAACGCGGTCATGAGAGGCCCACCCCCTCTCATGCGGCCTCCTCCACCTTTTGGCATGATGCGGGGTCCTCCTCCACCACCTCGCCCCCCTTTTGGACGTCCTCCGTTTGATCCAAACATGCCTCCGATGCCGCCTCCCGGGGGGATTCCTCCGCCGATGGGACCTCCGCATTTACAGGTAAAGAACGGGAGATTCTCTCGGTTTGGTGAGTTGGGACTCGGGGATTTTTTTATTGTTTGTTTTCACGTGTGGAAATAATGAGAGGAAAGACATTAAAATGGATGAGAAAAATAGCAGGGCGCGATGAAAACATCAGGCTCGTGTGGGGTGTTATAGAACCAGTACGTACCTGTGGTATGTAAACACAGCTTCTGTTTAGCTGCTGGAGGCACTCCTGAATGAATCAGTTACACAGTTAGGATGTGCTCACCAGCAGAGACTTCTCTAAAGCCTGACCTGGTGGCTGTGCAGAACGCAGGACTCGGCTGCGCTGGGGGTTCTGAACTCCCTGAAGCAGGCACATGAAGGACACAGCAGCCTCCGAGGGTTGTTGTGGCTCTGCTGTCTGCTGGTGCACCCTTGGTGAGGTGGAACAGGCGCACGAGGAAGGTGCAGCTGAGCCCTGTGTGGGGTCCTGCCTGAGCCACTCCTGCCCTCGCCGTGGTGGTTTATTACAGAGCACCGAGGTGGGCAGGCAGCAGCTCTGAGGAGCAGGGATGCAGTCAGAGGTGAGCTGTGTCTGGTGTCAGCGTGGTCAGAGATTGTCACACCCCAGCAGAGGAAAAGTAAACATTTGGAAAAGAAACCCGAGAGTGGGCCCAGTGTTTAAATGGAGCAGCTGCAGGTGGCCCTTGTGCTGGCTGAGTTTACTCTTGGCAGAGGGAGAATGCTCTTTATCTTATGTTTGTTGTTGTTGTGCATTTGGTTTTGGTTTGTTTGGTTTTCTATGTTTGTTTGTATTTTTCGACTCAGAGCACTCCTGGCACCTACAGGGACAGCAGGAGCCTGCGGGACTCAAGGGAGGTAGATTTCTGACTGTATTTCACAGTGACGTGCAAGTTCTTTTCCTACTTTTCAGAGACAGGAGAGTTTGAAAGATAGAACACATTGGTGAACAAGGTCTGTGTTTCAGCAGCGCTGCAGGAGTACAGCGCTGTTAGGGCAGTGCTGTTGCCGTGGGCTGCAGGCACAGCTGAGTGGTGCTCTGTGGTTGTAAACAATGGTTTAAATCCACTGTTCGTAATAGAACAGTGAAAACCTTCGTGCTGTGAGATTTATTTTAAACATAGGGGTGTGGGTGAGATGGGAAGAAAACATGCTGGCCTGGGCCATCTCATCATGTTTTAGGCCCTGTTTTGCATACAGCTTTTGGCACAGGGCTATGGGGGCTGTTTTCCACGTTATCAGTGCAGAGTGGTTCACTGCGGAGCTCTGCCCGCAGCTGTGGGGGACGTGGAGGGAGCGGTACAGAGCATGAGCAAGGACTTCAGCTGGACTTCATCTGAAACAAGCCTGATTTTGTGTGCTGCCATCGTCCTGAGCACAAGATTTCAAGGAGAAAAAAGACAGTTGTTAGAACTTGGGCTGCTGGGAAGTGGCTGCTCATTTCATTGAAACTCAGCTGAGCAAGGTGGCATTAAAGGCTGAAAAGACTGAGGGTGTAAACAGCCCCACTCACCTCCCCAAATGCCATCGTTTCCTTTCATTCACTAGGGGCTTGTCCTGTGGTGTTTGCATGCTCAGCTCGAGTTTAAGACTTTCTGCCTACTGCACCTTTCTTCTGGTGCCTCGTGGTCCCAGTTTCCCCCTTGGTGTGGCTGTTGGTGTCCTGGAGGGCTGTGAAGCGATGCAGTGTTGGTACGCGGTGCCGAGGAGAGCAGGACCCTGCGTCCTTCCTGCAGGTTCAGGAACCAGCCTGGGTCAGTCTGCAGCCCCAGGCCTGGCTGCTGCTGTCTCCGTGGTTGGCGTCTGATTTATGTTCTGGAGGTGCCTCGGATTGCAGCCGTTACATCGCGGCCATTTCACCACGCTGTGCAGTGGCCGTGTCTTCTACGGCTGCGTGGGGTCCGTGCACCAAACGTGTCTGTGTTTTCCATGCTGTGTCTGCACTGGGCTCCGCTTTGGACCGAATGTTTGGGTTTTAGCTTCTCTTCCTGTGTCTGGTGCGAGGGGACACACGGTGTTAAAGCTGCTGTGGTAGGAATGGAGGAGAGGGTGTGCTCCGAGCGGACCCCTCCTCACTCCCAGCACGGCCCTGGAGCCTTCTGACCCCTTTTTGGGGACAGCAGCATCTGCAGGCAGAAAAGTGAGCTCTGCTGGAGTTACTGATTGTAGAGCAGTGAAGAGAAAGATCATCCCCTGGCCAGGTGGAGGAGAAATAAGGAAGGAAAGAAAGGCTGTAGTGACCCTCATGGCTTTTTTACTTGGAATTCTCTCTGTGTGCTCTTGACTTCCTTCATGTTTAACAAAGATCCTTCCTTTGTGTTTAACAAAGATCGGAGGTGGTACGTGAACTTAAGAAGCAGTTTAAAATGTCGCTCGTACAGCAGAGGTTGCTAATGAGGTCGGTTGTAGGTGTATGCAGAGGAAGTTAAAGAACTTGGAGGATTTTGTTGACTGTCTTTTTACAGGGAAGTATTCACTCTACCTGTTCTGCGCAGGACATTTCAGAGCAGTCCAAATTAACAAGTAGAACAGAAGAACTTGGTGTACCTTGCAAGGCCTTCAGGTAGCAGTGGTGTGTGGGGTGAAAATGTAATTTGATTTTTTCCCCTGTTTAAACTGGCACTAGTTAGAATTTCAGTTAGCAGGAAATGAAGAATGGATTGTGACGAAAATGGATTGTAATGACATAATGGATTGTAATGAAATCCACTGCTCTGCTGTCTTCACAAATTGCAACCTCACTTGTAACCTTATTTTAACATATCTTCCCTGGGAGGGCACTGCCGAGCTCTGTGGTGGTGCATTTGGCTCGCAGCTGGGCATGTCTCAGTGGCAGTTACCCAGGAGCGGTTCTCCCATTCCTCCTCTCTTGCACTGGGATCTTTTCCCTTCCAGGAGAGGGGTTTTCTCTTTCCCATTTTCCAGTGGCAGCTCTCCCACCGTGGGCGGTGGTGCATTGGGAAGCGTCCTCTGAGCTGGCAGCGTTGGGTTGTTAGAGCAGCTCTCAGGACTGCTGGGGTCACCTTTCTGCAGCTGTACTGCTTGTGGTGCTCTAATAAAGGAAAACTGCTTGAAAACTGTGATACTGTTGTTACCATCGTCATCATCATCGTTATTGTTGTTATATGCCTTTAGAGACCACCATTTATGCCTCCTCCCATGGGTAGCATGCCACCACCTCCTGGTATGATGTTCCCTCTTTTTAGTGCCCCTGGGACACCGGCAATGCCCCCGGCTGAAGAGATATGGGTGGAAAACAAAACTCCAGATGGCAAGGTGAGCTGGTTCACAGACACAGCGCGTGTGTCACGCAGTGTTGCGCTGTGGAAAAATCCTGCGCTCTTGTCTACTCCCTTATTAATTATTTTTAAAGCGGGGGGAACTAGACCGTTATAAAAGCCCCTCCTCCAGATAAGCAGTCGTTCGATGGTGCCGTTCTTGAATTGTAGGTCTATTTCTATAATGCACGTACACGGGAGTCGGCGTGGACTAAGCCAGACGGGGTCAAAGTCATTCAGCAGTCGGAGCTGACGCCGATGCTGGCGGCGCAGGCGCAGGCCCAGGCGCAGGCAGTGGGCGCCTCCACGCCGTTATAAAAGCCCCTCCTCCAGATAAGCAGTCGTTCGATGGTGCCGTTCTTGAATTGTAGGTCTATTTCTATAATGCACGTACACGGGAGTCGGCGTGGACTAAGCCAGACGGGGTCAAAGTCATTCAGCAGTCGGAGCTGACGCCGATGCTGGCGGCGCAGGCGCAGGCCCAGGCGCAGGCAGTGGGCGCCTCCACGCCGACCACCAGCAGTCCCGCGTCCGCAGCGTCCCCGTCCACCTCCTCCAGCACTCAGTCCTCCACCACCTCCACCACCACCACCACGGCCACTTCGGTGTCACAGACGATTTCCAGTGAGTAACCGAGGGTTCTCAAGCTTTGCGATGGTGGGGGATCGCTTTGGGGAATTTTTGCGGCAGACACCTGGTACCCAGGTGGAATTGTTTCAACATGAAGTGGAGCATGAGTTTAAAGTACAGTATTTAATGCAGAAGGACCTTGCATGCGAACCCTTTTTTTTGTTTTTTCCCCCCAATCTGGAAGAGTTACTTCAGGAGGGTCACACTAGACCAGTATGCAACCCTGTTTCTTCAGGTCTTGGTATATTTTTCTTCTGTTGTTATCACGTAATCTCAAAGCTACTGTGCATCCATTTCCTTTTGACTCCAGATAGAGCTAAGTTGTTTTTAGAAGTATTTCACAAGAGAAGTTAATCTGAGGTAGGAGTTAGAGTTGTAGCGATTTCCTCTGTTTCCAGAGTGGCATCTGTTGCTTTAAGAGGCTGGATCTCGGAGCGCTGCTCCTGGGCTGGGAGAGCTGCAGACTGCAGAGCAGAGCTGCTGCTGCTGTGTTATTTTATTAGCATCATTCTTCTGACTAAGCCTCCTAAGCTCCTATTTGCCAGGGTTGCACAAAGGAGGAAAAAGAAAGTCCTTAGAGCCACTACTGTTCACTCATGACCTTTGAGTAACAGTCTGGGGATTACTGCTGTTTGCACGGGCCCAGCTCTGCCTTGAAGGGTTTGCCAGGCGAGGGAACCTCAGGAGGAAAGGGGCCTGGATTTGGGCAGCGAGCACATAATGCGTGTTTATGCACAGTACCCACTTCTAATGTAAACAGTGTGATTTTACTGTACTTCAGGGTGTATATGCTAACTGAGGGCCTCTAGTGCAGAGCACCTAGACAGAGATACAGCTTATGGACCAGCAGTCAGTGAGCGGGATCACCCAGGTGAGGGAAGCAGGGTATGCTCATTAAGGGACAGTGTAATTAGCGCTGTGGTCTGCACGGGGGCTGTGACAGCTCCGCAGTTACTCAGCAGTGCTGTGTGTGACTGTGCTGATCACCGCGGCTGTGCTGGCAGAGCTGTGAGCACTGCTCAGGCCAAGGAGCACGTGGAGACGAGCAGCTGCCCAGCCATCCCGTGTCCACTGCAGTCACACCCCTGAGTTACTGCATCCTGTTCCTGTACCTTAACCCACCCCAGACTTCAGAGGTCTGTGTGTGAAAGGGAGTCAGATGTAGGTAACTCCAGTTACTGGAGGGAGGACAGACCTCTAGAGTAGCAAATAATTTGTATTGCTGAAAGCGTTGTAGGGCTTTTATTTCACTTGGAAGGTAACTTGGTGTTGCATTCAGTGCCTTTGTAGAAATCTGGTCCGCTCTACCCGTTTAGCTGAGTAAGGAAGGGGCAGTGGATGAATGTGAGCCTCCGGCCTAGCGCCAGGCTTTTGAGAGCTGGTCCCGCTTTGGAGCAGCGTTTATGCACCTTCTGACGCCGAGCGCTGAGAGCCTGTCCCACTTCTGCCTGTTCTACTGCTGAACTTTGTCTTTGCTTTCAAGAGCTGTTACTGTTGGTGTCTGTGCCTAGGTGATAAATTTTACCATTTAAAGTAATTTTATAACACTCAGACTTGGCCTGTAAAAAAAAAAAAACAAACCTGGGACTTCTGGCTGAGCTTCATTCTTGTCTGGTACAGGTTTGACTTAGGCCTTGAAACAAGTCACATACTGACTGTCTGCTCTGTTTCCCTGAATTTTAGGCAGTGCTAAGGGCTTTCACCCTCTCTGAAGCACTTAACAACAGATCAAAAATTGTGTTTAAGTATCTTAACACCGGTGTGTTGTTGGGAATACTGCTGGTAGTCATTAAAGCACAGCGTGCCCGTGTGTGATACGGTCACACGTTGGTGTGGTTTCGCTTTTTGAGTGAGCTCGTTTTCACAACAGTTCCTCCTCCCCTCCACCAAATAAATCCCAGTGCAGACGGGCAGGGCTGCTCAGTGTGTTCAACCCACCTCCTCTGTGGCTCCTGTGGCCAGTGCTTGGATCCATAGCGCTCTTGTTGGCTGAGTGCTGGCTTCAGTCGCGCTGCAAGGACTGTGGGGCTGGATGCGGGTCGTGTGCTCCTCCACTGGGAGGCACTGAAGGCCAAGAAGGTCCTTGCAGCTCCTGAACAGAAGTACTCTCCTTTTCCTGGATCACTTATGCAGTTTTAATTGGCATGGTCCCACAGGCGGCTGTCACGCACACGCCGCTGCCGTTACTGCTGAGCAGCAGAACCTGTGCCCGCTAACGGAGCAGCCTTTTCCATTTGAAACTCTGTACTGTTCCCTTTCTGTTGTTTTTCTGACCGGGGATACAGAGGCTGTGCTTGTCCTTTGGTACAACCCTGCTATTGCTGTAGAGACCTGTCAGGTGTAAGGAATGGGGCAAAGTACCGCTTGAAATTTACTTTCTTTGTGAATATTTAACGCTACAGAGAAGGCAGAGGGGTTTTTTTGT
>NW_010176533.1:0-25429 GCF_000695765.1 Mesitornis unicolor | reverse complement strand
TCCTGCTGATTCTGTCTTAGCGTATCTGCTTATGTGAGATCTGCTGGGAAACAGAGAGCCAGTATGTTTGCAGCGAGTGTATTGCAGTGCCTGAGATACAAGGTGTTCTTTGTTTTTCTTTATCAGCACCTACCACACAAGACCAGACCCCGAGTTCGGGTGTTTCAGTTGCCACACCATCAGTCAGTGTTTCAACCTCTGCTCCTTCTGCTACACCTGTGCAGACTGTACCCCAGCCAGTCCCACAGACATTGCCTCCTGCAGTTCCTCATGCAGTGCCTCAACCAACTGCAGCAATTCCTGCTTTTCCACCAGTAATGGTACCTCCATTTCGTGTCCCCCTTCCTGGCATGCCTATTCCACTTCCAGGTAAATTGGCGAACCGTAACTGTCTTGTCCGCTACATGTCCATGTTGTCGGTTTGTTTGCACTCATGTGTCCACTGTGTACGGAAATGCCTGAATCCTCTCCACTCAGGGTATTTTGGAAAGAATTCAGGGTTAGCAGACAGACTTTTTAACGAGCAAAGAGCAGGAAAATTTCTGACTTGTAGCAATTCGGTGTGCACAGCAGAAAACAGCTGCATTTGAATGTGCGAGCCTTTTTCTGTTAGGTGACAGGAAAATGTTAGAATTGCACTAAAAACCACTTCTTAATGTCATGGCACGTGTCTGTCTTTTCACTCTGTTAAAAAGCGAGAGCTTCTGGACAGGAGCCATATACGGCTGAGAATATTGTACTACTTGATTTTACTAATTGCAGTATTACCATAATTTTTTTCTGCTTGCTTGACGTAGACCTTAAGTCTCGTGCGTAACTGTTTATTAGGGCATGGGTTATCGCCAGAGGGAATGAAAAGCGAGTGTATTTATGAGCAGGAAGAGCTGCCGTTCAGATGCGTTACCCCTGCAGGACGCTGGGTGGTTCCAGTTCTCGGAGTGCTCAGGCAGAATGTGGAGGCTCAGACTGAGGGTGGTGATGAGGGCGTTCGAGGTGCTCGGGTGTTACCCATAGGCTTCAGATGTAGAGACCATTGAGGAGAAGTCTTAGATGGCAGTCTCTGGTTGCTGGGTAAATCATATTTTCTTAAGTTTTTCTAAATATCTGGATACTCAAAGAAGTAGCTTTAGGCTGGCTGCATTTTGGACTCGGCTGCTGTTCGTCATTGCTGCAGAGTTCCTCCTAGGACATTGCTGTGGCCGCTCGCTGCTGAAGTGCCAGGTCTCAGTTTGCGTGGCTGCAGCGGGGTTCTGTTCTCGTGCAAAAGCAGTTAATGCTTTTTCAGTAGCACCAAATCTGCACCAAGAGCTGGTGGTTTTCTGTTGCAGAGGAAGGTGTGAGACTGTCCGTGTTGGGTACAAGTTAGTTTCTGGTTAGGAGTTACAGAGAAGCAGCTCTGAGCAGCAGCCCCCTGTTCTGGGCCCTGTACATGCCAAGAGAGGTGATTTCTTTCCCACTGTCCTAATGCGTGGATCCAGTCCGTACCAAGGGACGCCTTTGCCTCCCACCAGATCAGCTGGGTGGAAAGGAATCCTTTAAAACGCTTCCTTGGTACAGGATACAGGCATCAAAGTAGTGACAACAGGTCTTAGTCCTAGGTTGAGGACAGGAGCAGCGTTTGGTTTCCTCTGCTTTTAGGGCAGCCTTCTAAAATAACGGGCAAAGCTGCTTTAACCTCTAGTGTGCTTGGGAAGGAAATCGCAGTGCAGAACTCATCGTTTTAGGACAGGAAACAAACATTCTGAATGTGTATTCAAAAAAGGGATAAAGGACAGAGGGAGAGTTGTGGTGTCTGTGTATTTGAGGTTTGGAAGAGCAAGAAAAGGGTCAGCCTTAAAGGTGCTCAGCTGAATGTTCTTCACTGCAGCTTCTGCCGGTGCCAGCGAGGGGTCAGCGTGGACGGCAGGGTCTTGAGGTCCCCTTGAAGGATTTAGGCATCTACTGTAGCGTGGATGTCAGGGACCACGTGGATGGTCAGAACAGTGAAGAGTGCCAGTGAAAAGGGATGCACTGTGGTATGTGCTCAGGTTTTTTGTAAGCTCTGAGTTTTGTGAGAAGCACAGCACAGAAGGAAGGGCAGGGAAGAGCATTGGTCGTCTTGAGCTTGGTTTTTTCAGGCTGTCCCTGGTAGCAAGGCGTATATCTGGGCTCTTGTCCCCATAAGGCATGGGGAGGGCTCCCAGCAGGGAAGGGCCTGCTCCCACTGAGTCTCGTTTGTCACTTTGCCCATTAATGAACCAAACCAGTGTCCTTCTCCAGCTGGTCCTGGCCTCGGTTGGTTGTAATGTCTTGTGAACACTGAGAAAGGAGAGGAGGGCTGTGCAGCATTTGACCGTGGCAGGAAGCTGAAGAGGAGTCTAAAGGAGCTGGTGGCAGTGCGAGGGGAAGTCAGAGGCTTGGGGTGTGGATGTCTGGGGCTTCACTGGGTTTAATGTCAGCAGATGGCTTCGAGTCCAGAGACAGAGCTGAGCCGTGCCATTGCCAGGCGGTTTCACAGTTACCTCTGTGCTACGCTGTGGTACAACGGAGCAGCGGAGGGGTTGTTTAGTGCTATCTCAGATCTTAAAAAGTAAGTCTGCTTTCTCTTAATTCACGTGTTTAAAGTTAGCTGTGTGTTTGAGATCCAACTTGGCAGAGGAAGCAGCCTGGGTATTTGCTCGGTCGTGTCTGCGCTGCAGTCTCTCTGATTTCAGCGGCCCCGCAGGTGGCGTTGTTTGCACTGACCCAGCTTGACGACATGCTGTAACTTCCTTAACAAAACGAATTTCCAGACTGATTTTCCTAGCGTGAACCTCCCTGCCCAAATTTAGACCAACACTTCATTCAGTGCTGTTTGAGTCAATGTTTCTGTGTCTCAATTCGTACTTTTTTTTGTAAAACTAGTTTTGGATTCTTTCACTGAAATTATTATTAGAGAGCACTACAAATCTGACTTACCGAAGAAATTGGCAGTATTTTTGTGTGCTTTCCGCACTAGATCTCTAATGAAGAAAAACAGCAATTACTTTGGTCATGGACACGGGGGTTTAATTTCACTCTGCGCTGGAGGGTTTCCTGCCCCAGATGATGGCATTTAAACCACTCAGGGGGAAGTTTCTGAAGTAATTCAGCTTGTGTCCAGGCTGGACTAATGTAGAGAGAACTTTACCGTTTCTTTCTGCACCCTGAAATGAAGGATTTTGGAAACGAGTTCCCCTTACCCTAATTTCCTGCCAAATTTTGGGTCTGATTGAGGAGGATTAGATGCTTCCCTCTTCATGGCCTTTCCGTGCCGTTTCTGCACGAGCTGGAGAGCAGAGCAGTGCATGGTGCTCCCTTTTTGAGGGCCAGTTGTGCTGCTCTCGGAGCATCTCCCAGCTCACGACACTCTTGGTCATGAAAAATGAAGAGAACGTTTGCTGTCACTGCCCAGTGCAGCTTCTGCACCTCTGTTTGCAGCTCCATTGCTTTTATTTCTCCCCCTCCCTTCACCTCCAGCCTTTCTGTAATGTCCCCTGTGCCCCCAGCTTCCTCTGGGTCTGGCCTGCTTCTCCCTCTGCTTTCTAAATGCAGCCACAGCCCCTAAACAGCCCCAGAATAGCCCCCAAAACAGCCTGCTGTGAGTCTGTCCTCCTGCTCCTCCCTCTGCTTTATAAATGCAGCCACAGCCCCAAAACAGCCTCAGAATAGCCCCCAAAGAGTCTACTGTGGCTCTGTCCTCCTGCTCTTCCCTCTGCTTTATAAATGCAGCCACAGCCCCAGAATAGCCCCCAAACAGCCTGCTGTGAGTCTGTCCTCCTGCTCTTCCCTCTGCTTTCTAAATGCAGCCCCCAAACAGCCCCAGAATAGCCCCCAAACAGCCTTCACAGCCCCCAGACAGCCTGCTGTGGGTCTCCTCCTGTTCCCCCCTACACTTGTAAGTGCAGCCCCAGCACAGCACAGCAGAGCGCTGGTTCCCTGCTGCCCCTCTGGGGCTCTGTGTGAGCCAGGGCTGCAGCACCAGCGCAGCCGAGCTCCCCCCCAAATGAACTTAAACCCCTGAGTCCTCCATGGGAGCACCTTTTGTCTTCCTACAGCATCCCAACCATTTGCTGAACAGCTGGTTTAAAGTAAAAGAAGGCAAAACCCGCCGCTGCAGCGTGCAATTGGCTTTCCATCGGATCCAAAGCAGTGGGGTGGTCTTGCCGGGAGGCTCTCTGACCACGGCATGCCAAATTGGGCAGGACCCCGCAGCCCCCGCCTGCCCGTGGTAGCTGACGGCAATGGCAGCTTTCCAACGTGCTTGCTTGTCCCTTTTGCAGGTGTAGCAATGATGCAAATAGTCAGCTGCCCGTATGTAAAGACAGTCGCTACCACCAAGACCGGTAATTTTCAAACCCATCTTAGTTCGTTTTGTCTGTAAGTTGGCATGGTAGTGAATGTTGTTGTTTTATCTTTTATTTATTTATTTGCTTCCCCAATTGAATGAATATATATATATATATATATATACACGCACACACTTTATTTTCCAAACCAGTATAAATGCAAATATCGTATTTGGCCAGGAAAGGACCTTTCCCCAAATAACTGCTAGCGTTAGCTTGTTTTATACGAAAAGTCCAGTCCGGTTTTCTGTAACCATTGAGTTCTGTAATGCGTGTGAATCTCCTCATGCCCATGCTCCTCAGTTATTAGTTTCTCGTGTGTGGATTTTTGTTTCTCCTACCTCCACGTGTGTAGTGCCGTGGCTGTGCCCGCATGTTGGTGTGCGTGTGTGTGCGTCTTAGTTTAAATCTTCATGTGTCCGGCTGTGGATTTAACGAGAGTCACTGAGAATAAACCTCCATGGCAATGTGTAATGTGTGCTTTTACACCATTCGATGAGAGAGACTTTTTCATGCAACTATTAAAAGCTCGAGATAATGAACTTGTAGTTCCAGTACTACCCAATCTGTTTTTCCAGAACTTGTAACTCAAAATATGTCCAGTGCATCCACTTTGTTGGGATGAGCAGAGAAGCGGTAGGATGATGTCGCATTCTGGCTTGCTTATCTTTGGATATTTACTTGCCATTTTGCTTTAGGATGTGAATAAAATGGATTTTTCCAGTCCATCCGCAGTACTAAAAACCGTCACACAATCTGAAGTGATTTCATTCTCATCAGTTTTTATCCAAGACTCTGCATTAAAACAAACTTTATTAAAGTCAGGTTGAGGTTTATCAGTTCTGCTCTGTATTACGTGGCTCAAGTTCAAGCCACTGTTGGCTTTCTTTCCCAAGAGCAGTAGCAATATCTCATCAAACCACAGCGTAATTAAACAGCAGAGTAAATTTTAAAAAATAAAATTATTAGCTATAGAGATCTAATAAAGAGTTTTTAAATAAATGTCTAAAAACTAACGAGCTTTGTGGTGTGCAGAATTCCACATTGCTCCGAATAAAAAGCTTTCTAATTTGCCTGGTAATGTGGGCACTACTGATTGTAAAACACAGGGAGGAAGTTCAGTAACAACGCAGTGCTTTCCAGTTTAATTGTGAACAGCTCTATGATTCTCTGTGTAGCTGGACTGTTTGTAAATGAAGCGATAAAGCGCTAGGCTTTGGTTCCTGGGTGCTTCCCTGTCACTGACTGCTCCCTCCCCTTTCCTTCCCCCCTTTCCTCCTCTCTGCCCTCCCTGCAGGCGTGCTGCCGGGCATGGCGCCCCCCATCGTCCCCATGATCCACCCCCAGGTCGCCATCGCGGCCTCGCCCGCCACCTTGGCCGGAGCCACCGCGGTGTCGGAGTGGACGGAGTACAAGACGGCGGACGGGAAGACGTACTACTACAACAACAGGACCCTGGAGTCCACCTGGGAGAAGCCCCAGGAGCTGAAGGAGAAGGGTAGGGGCTGGTGTGGGTTTGTAACGCAGCGGTGCGCTGGGCGCGTGGCTCAGACCACCAACGGCTGTGTCTGAAGGACAGGAGCGTTTCTAGTCCCTTGTCTCCTTTGAGAATATTCTGAAATGCTGATCCCTTCTTGCTGCTCTTGAGCCTGGGAGTTGCGGCTGCTTCGTTTCTCGTGTCCTGTCAGAGTATTTGGTTCTAGAGTTGCTCCCAAATCCCACGACCCGGGGTAGGTGTGGGTTCCCACTGCAGCGGGAAGGAAGTGCTTTACGTACCCACGTGTTTGAGAAGATCCCGACTGCAGAAAGGTGGAAAGAGAGGAAGCAATGCAGTTGTTCTAAGGACTGTAAACCAGGGCAGAGTGGAGACCGTTGAAATGCTGAATTGCAGATCCTTGAAAACGGATTTGGAGCAGTGTCTTTACGAGCAGACACTGTAAAAGCCAAGAAGGACAGCAAGTGATGAAAATATATCCAAATAAGTTCTGTTTTGCTGTTTTGGTTGGAAAATAATAGTGATGAAAATAAATCTGTTGTGGTTCTGTAATGGTTTCTTAATAATACTAAGGGAAATTCTATTTCTGTTTAGAAAAAATAGAAGAGAAGATTAAAGAGCCAATTAAAGAACCTACGGAGGAGCCTTTACCAATGGAGACGGAGGAAGAAGAGCCAAAAGAGGAGCCTATAAAGGAGCTTATAAAGGAGGTAAAAGACCCTGCAATGGTGCGTGGCCAATTTGAACCCCACATCCCGCAGGTGTGGCTGCATCCATAGAGCAGGCGCATTGCCATGGTCAGTGAGCTGTGTTCTTCTGTTCCTGGGTGGCGTGGAAAGGCTTCCTTCCTGGACTTGCAGCTTTTTTCCCCCTTTTTTAAATAGGTTTTTTTAACATTAAAAAGAAGGACATTTAAAAGAAAGATACAGAGTATGTGAGTTAGGAAATCAGTAAGAACAGGGTAGAAAAGTTAGCTGATTGCACAGACGTGATGCTCTCTCGCTGATTCTGGAACGAAGCTGGTCCTGAATGTTTGAAATCTTCAATCGCTTTTTCTCCATTTCTTGGTGTATTTATTTTGAACGGTTCTGAAGCAAAGCTTGCACGTTCTCCGTGTGCTGTAGCTGATAAGTTGAGTCTGTTAGGAACACGTGCCCTAGCAAACGTCTGTGGTGTTTCCACTGCAGTCACCAACATTAACTTGTTCTTGTAAGGCCACCTGTCATGTCAAGAGAGTACAGTTCTTGAGGATGCCGAGCTTTTCGAACAAAACCTGAAGCTTTTTTACCGATTTCTGTGATCTTCAGTGTAGCTTAACAGGCAAAAGCACAGAGCTCCATTGCTGGTTTCCAGTACCACTCTACCCTGTGTACTTCTGGGCTGCTGGTTTGCTCATTTCTGCTACAAAGGTTATTGCAGATTTTTGGCGGTTCCACGCTCTGTGTCTCATTTTCAAGTAAATCAATTTTAAGAATAAATCAGAATTTCTTTGTGAAAAACCAACGCCCTTGCCCCTGTACGTTCAGGCCTCGATTGGAGGGTTCACATAGATCTAAGGAGGTGTTTAAATGAGGTTTCATTGAAGTCAAAGTGTTTTGAATTGGGATTTTTGCAGTGCGGTTGCCGTCTGTGTTGACATTCCAGTGCTTGTGTTTGGAGCACGGATGAGGTGTAGTTGCGAGCTGCTTGTCAGCGTTGTTGTAAAATACGTTAGCTTGCTTAGAACAAGTCAGTTACTGTATAGTAAATAACTGGGGAGCTGTCACTGCCCCAGTCCCGTAACTGGTTTTCTCCTCGAGGAGCCGAAGGAGGAGGAAATGACTGAAGAGGAGAAAGCAGCTCAGAAGGCCAAGCCGGTTGCCACCACTCCTATCCCCGGCACCCCGTGGTAGGTGATGGGTCCCTGCGGCCGGCTCCGTGTGCGTGATGTTGTGGTGGGGCTGCTCCTGCTGTTGTGTGTAAATCATCTTTGTGCGTTTGATGACCTGGGTAAAAACCCTACTGATGGGAAAGGGATGTTTTAACGTTTGCAATTTAACCACCAACGCGTTTTTATCAATGTTTGATATTCAAAACTGTCTCCCTTCAAATGATCTCTGTGGTTCTTGCGTCCTGTCACAGAATGACAGAATCACAGAATGGCTCGGTTGGAAAAGCCCTCTGAGATCATCACGTCCAACCGCTCCTGTCTACCCCCTAAACCATATCCCTAAGTACCTCGTCTACCCGCTCTTTAAACACATCCAGGGATGGGGACTCCACCACCTCCCTGGGCAGCCTGTTCCAGCTTCTGACGACCCTCTCAGTAAAGAACTTCCTCCTTATCTCTGACCTGAACCTCCCTTGGCACAGCTTGGTGCCGTTTCCCCTTGTTCTATCCCCATCACCTGGGAGAAGAGACCAGCCCCCACCTCTCCACAAGCTCCCTTGAGGCAGTTGTAGGGGGTGATGAGGTCTCCCCTCAGCCTTCTCTTCTCCAGGCTGAACAAGCCCAGTTCCCTCAGCCGCTTCCTCATCAGGCTTGTTCTCCAGAGCCCTCCCCATCCTTGTGGCTCTGCTCTGAACACGCTCCAGAATCTCAACATCCTTCTTCTAGTGAGGGGCCCAGAACTGAACACAGCACTCAAGGTGCAGCCTCACCAGTGCCAAGTACAGGGGGATGATCACCTCCCTGGACGTTCATAAAACTCCAGCAAGACCGTTAGGTTGCATTTCCTCATGTTTTGGGGGGCATTGAAGAGATGAGGTACGTTTTATCCCAAAATCCAGTTCAGCTGTCTAAAACACTCTTCTAGAGAAGAGCTGAATATACTGCAGCTCCTGATAAAAAGCGTTTTTAAAATTGCCTTCCAAATCTGCTAGCAGAGAGAGGCAGTAATTCGGTGTCCCGTGTGGACAGCAGGAGTGGCCGGTCATTGCACAGCGAATACAGCCTGGACGTGCCCCCTCTGAGCGCGGTAGCGGGTTTGCAGAAGGGCTGCAGGCAGCGCTGACAGCAGAGCTCCTGTCTGATGTTGCGTTTGCAGGTGCGTGGTGTGGACCGGTGACGAGCGCGTGTTCTTCTACAACCCTACCACGCGCCTGTCCATGTGGGACCGCCCGGATGACCTGATCGGGAGAGCCGACGTGGACAAAATCATCCAGGAGCCCCCTCACAAGAAAGGGATGGAAGAAGGAAAAAAACTTAGTAAGAGCCACCTCACTGCCTCCTTAAGGATCTGAGTATAATTTGTCACTTATTCTGTCTTGATTTCCAAAACTAGCAATATTTGAGTGAGAGAAACTTGAGGATATACTGAAAAATGTGTATGGCGTTAGAATTTAAGAAGGCTGGTGGGAATGTGGATGTATAGAGGCCTTTGGTAAAAACCAGTATTGAAGAAAGTAGATAAACAAGGTTAATTTTTGTCTAAATGCCAGCAGGCCGAAAACACCCCGCAGGTTTTGCTGACTGAAAAAGGGACTGTGTTTTATAAGCAAGAGGGATTTGGGGTTCAGGAAGTATTAATCACGCTGTACAAATGAGCTCTCACAGAAGAGGGTTTAACTTGGAGAACACCGACTGCAATGCAGTTTTGGGAACAGCTGCCAAGAGCAGAGGCCGTGGGAGAGGCTGCTGAGATGGGGCTTCTCCCTGCCACGAGCTGTGGTAAACGATCCCGGGGTGAGCTGTGGGCCTGGCAGCTGGGGCAGAGGAGTGTGAGTAGGAGATCAGGAGATCCAAAATGTGCTGCATTAGACGTAGCCTCGGGTTTCTTTCCCCTGTAAAGAAGAGGTCAGCGCCTGTCATTTTAAACACAAACTTGGCCACGAGTCCATCAGCCCTGCCACCAAATTCTGAAAGTTTTCTGACTGAAAACCACGTCTTCCTTTGTCAGAAGACGTCGCTGCTGCTGCATGCGTCGTCCTCTGGTTTTGCGCAAGGCTTCGTTGGTGATTTGCAGTCCTTATTAAAAGATACAATCTAAAGTGTTATTGAAATCTGTTACAGTTAGAGAAGAGCACGAATCTACAGAGGATGCAAACGAAGATGAGCCAATTAAAATCAAAAAGCGCAAGTAAGTTTGCTTTTTCAGCGCTAAGTGGTCTGTGTAGATAAAATACGTGAAGTTTTCCATCTGAGCAGTTAGTGCTGTGGTATTCACAGAGCAGAACAGTAACTCACAGATTGAACACTGTCATCTATTTTCTGCTGTTTTAGCAGCTCGGGTATTTGATATTTCTCTGAGATACCTGAACTTCACATATAGAGGAAATGGCATCTCCTTTGGAAATCATTCAGAGTGAATTGGTGAATCCAAGGAGTGTTTTATCCTCAATAGTTTGCTTCTGCTGCTTGTTCATCAGGCCTGTTAACTGCTGTGCACAGGATTCTGTTGCCAGAACATCAGCCATCCAGATTTCCTAGGTTTAGGTGTTTTGTTGAGGTCTTGTGGTCTGTTTTGCCTGCTGGGAGCGATGTACGCCTCATCACTGAGTTACTGACGCTGTTTAAAAGTACTCTTGGGGATGGTCATAAAGTTGTTTGCATGAGGGATTTGAGTTTGTGTTTGGGCTGGAGTGTGTTTGCTCTTGCAATCAGCAATCAATCACCAAACAGCACCCTTTTCCAGAGGTGCTTTGAGGGGTGAATGTTTCAGTCACTTGCATTACAGCATTTTCTGTTGCTGTGATTATATTCTCAGCTTGAATTAACTCCCTCAGCCACAGCCTTTTCACGGGGCCTCGTGGTCCTGAGCAGGAGAGAAGGGAATCGGCAGCTGCCCTAAATGCTGCTGCACATCTGGCGACAGCATCAGGTTCAGCCAGGCTGTGCTGCTGCTCGTCATCCGTGGCACTGAAGGGATGTGAACGCTGGGTTCTGAGCTTTTTCAGCATGAAAGTGCTCGTACCCGGGCCTCAGAGTGGCTCTTGGGGTTTGTAAGCCTGCACTTCTGAAGCGATGGGTTATATCCATGCCGTGCTGCTGTGGTGTGGTTTCTAACCCGCGGTGTTGACCTCTTCCTTCTCAAGTTACACCGCACGCTCTTTTTTCAGGAAAGACGATAACAAAGACATTGACTCCGAGAAGGAGGCCGCTATGGAAGCGGAAATCAAAGCTGCTCGCGAGAGAGCCATTGTCCCGCTGGAGGCTCGGATGAAGCAGTTCAAGGACATGCTTCTGGAAAGAGGGGTCAGACAGACGTGTGTGTGTGTGTGGGAGAGGGGGGAGGCTCAGGCAGAGGTCTCAGTTCCTCGTGAATTCAGATCCTGCGGTGCTTTATGTAAAGAAAACCACGTCATCCTTCCTCTGCGTTTGGTACAAGACTCTGTACTCCAGAGAATGTTACAGTTACAGCTCAGTTTTGATTTCTAAGTAACTGAAATTAAACAGTGCCGAGACAGATTTGGTTTTTAAACTTTTTTTCCATTTGAGGACACTTAACTATTACTTAAACTTGACTTTTTTAAATTAAAGGTCTCTGCTTTTTCAACGTGGGAGAAAGAGCTACACAAGATAGTATTTGATCCTCGTTACTTACTTCTCAACCCGAAAGAAAGAAAACAGGTAACAGAGAAGTCACGGACATGGCCACTGCAGGCTTTGTCCAGATCCTCGGTCTGTTTGCTTTGCTCCCAATAATTTTCCAGTCTGGTCAGTGCTGCAAGGGGTTTTTGTCACGGTGAGGGTTTGTCTGGAAACAGGTGAGGCCAGCAAGAAAAGAAGCGGTTGGTAGATCTTTCAACCACCAGAGATACTAAAACTAATAGTTGTATGCATATAGAGAGCTCCCAAACCTCAGTGAAATGGTGAGCATTGTCAGTACCTCTTAAATATTGGCATAAGCATAATCTATATTTAAAAAAAAAAGGTTATGGGAGGAAAACTAAAGCAGATTTTTACTGCTAAGCAAGTTCTCAGTCCAGAAGCGTTTCTTCAATGGACACAGCGTTGTGGAAGTGGCAAACTTCAAGAATCCAGGAGGTGTCTGCTGTCTTAAACACATGAGTCAAAAATGTTAACGTAACAGCAATCTGTAGGACAGTTTCTCACAGGGTTTACGTACAGGGCGCTGCATGTTGAGCAGACTGGAGTAGTTTGCACATTGAAATACAAGGAATCCCTGCCCCTTCTTTCTGCCTCGTCCGTGTTCTGTGGGGAGAGCAAAGGAAATAGGAACAAAGGAAAGAAATGGGATTTTTCCTCCCTCTTGCCTAGAGCTTGCGTGGCTCCAGGGCTGTGTTTTATGTTGGTGACTGGTGTTTCTGTAGGTATTTGATCAGTATGTGAAAACCCGAGCAGAAGAAGAGCGCAAGGAGAAGAAAAACAAAATAATGCAGGCCAAGGAGGATTTCAAGAAAATGATGGAGGAAGCAAAGATTAACCCAAGGTAGGAGCTGCTCTCCCGTTCATGCTCTATTAGAACCAGGCGTGGTGGGGGTGTTAGGTAGATTGACCTCTCTTAGAATGGGCAAAGAGGAGAAAAATCATCAGATGCTGTTGAAATCTTCTTTTGCCTGCTGGTGTTCGCCTAACCCTTGAAATAACAGAACTTGGGATATGTAATGGTTTCTGTTTGAAGTCATTTTGAAGACATCCCCAGCTTGCTGTCCGGTTGTGAGAGAGGCCTCGCGGTCCAGCACAAGTTTTCCTTCATAACCCTGTTTCTTCTTAGGAATATTCCAAGTCTCTGAGCAGTACCAGGGAGGTTTCTGCGGTCTGGCGGTGGAGGGATGTATTTTTGGTTACAGAGCACATTAACAGTAACGTGATAGACCGTGCTGGTTGCTCTAATACAGACGTTATTACATGCCCTCACATCCAGAGCTGCTTGCGTGAAGGTAGCGAGGGGATGTACCCACATCCAGGGCTTTGTTGCTCGAGTTGTTTGTTTCACAGCTTTTCCACGTGGTGTTGATGAAATATGAAGCATTCTCCTTCAGCGTCTCTTGGCCTGATTCTTTTACAGTGAAATAACAACTCATTTGTTTCACTTCAGCTTAATTTCTTCAGTGACCCATGTTGGAAATCTGGTGGCAGCCAGCGTTGTAATAACTTTTAAAATACTTTCAAACCTGATTAATAACTCTTATTTAAGACACCTGTCTCCTCATTTAATAAGGATAGCAGGTTTTTGAGTAGTAGTCTGGGAAGAACGGAGGCATGGAAATGTTTTAAGTTCATCAGTGCCAGTTCAATGCGCAATTCGGAGCCCACCATGGACGTTACGATAGCCCTGGGATCCTCGGCTCCCGAGATCCCGCTGTGTCGCACTGGGACTGGCTCTTGCCTGGCTGCGGGTTGGGGTGGGAAGGCGTTGCAGCTGAAATACCTGTTGTGTTTAATCTTATCCTTTGTCTTCTGGTTTCAGTGTTTGTCTAAAGATATTGCTGTACTTCTGTGAGTGCATTGTATCATCTGTCTCAGTCCAACACGCTCAGGAGTTTGTGTTCCACTTCACTTAAACAGCTCTTGTTCTTCAGTATAGCTGTGCATTCACTTTCTGATCTTTTTGAACAAGCTACCAAATTCTCTTCTTGTTTCAATTTACCCTACAGCAACAGTAGGCTGGATTTTCCAAGTCTAATTATTTCCATGCTGTGATGAAAACATTCGTATGGTTATAAGTGTCTCACGTATTCTTGGGGCCAGATTTGCATCAGAGCTTGGAAAAAGCGCAGTAGTGGTTTTTTTCGAGGTAAGTGGCAGTGCTGTACCTACTGCACAGGTTGGAATCTGGCCCTGGAGGTGAGAGCGCTCAGGGAGACGCTGCGGGGCCGTGGGCGCAGGCCCCCGCGCTGCTGCCTCTCTCTGCCCACGGTGTTTGAAGTGGTGTCAGCTCAGGTGATCTCAGGTTAGGCTGCACAGCGCTCACACAGGAGGAAAAGCTGGTTCGGTTGTGTCTAACCCCAAAAGGTTTTCTTGGGGATCTCTTAGCATGGTTTGGCTGCAAGCGAACGCACATAGGGTTTCCAGTGTCACAGCCGGTGGCTGAACTGCCCACCCACCAAAGGGAGGATTTTTGTAGACAGCCGAGTTTTTTCCATTTCTTCTTCTTGGTTGCGTTGTTGTCTCTTCCTACACCTGCACTTTCTGCAGGTGGCTGCATTCAGACAAACCAACCAGCCCCCTGTAACTCTCTAACGGTGCCTTTCACGTGTGTGCCCGGACCTGGCTCCTTTCTCTGTAGTTTATTGATCTCTGTAGCGAGACCGTAGGGTGTTGCCTTTTTTGGTTTTTAATTTATTTAATAACTGTGCTCCGGCATGCATTCCAGCAGAAGAAATGTTTCTCTGCTGAACCTGCCTCCCAGCAAAGACAGCTCTGCCAAATGAGTTCACTTGCCATTCTGTTGCAGAACTACTTTTAGTGAATTTGCAGCCAAGCATGCTAAAGACTCGAGGTTCAAGGCAATTGAAAAGATGAAAGATCGAGAGGCCTTGTTTAATGAGTTTATCACAGCGGCCAGGAAGAAGGAGAAGGAAGACTCGAAGACCAGAGGTGAGAAGGTAAGGTGACCTCTCCTTCCAGCGGTGCGAGTGCTGTGGGGCTGAGTGTGATGGGACAAGGGCAGCGCTGGCCTTCGTGGCCCCTCTCCTTCCATAGAGGCTTTGCAGTGTAACCCCTCCTGTGTCTCCCTTTGCTGCGTCTGCACTACAGAGTGTGCAGCTCTGTCACTGTAGAGTGTGCAGGACTAAACTTGCATTTATTTGTGAAGCTGAGGTTACTTAAAATAATCCCTTTTTTTATTTTCCTAAGCAAGTAACGTTATGTTCTTAATTGGGATAATGCCTGATTTCATTTTTTTTTTTTAAGTTATATTATCCTGAAGCACTGAGAGGGAGAGGATTCTCATCCCATTTGGCTGGGAACCCCAGAACTGGCCACTGCCTCCCTGCTCTCAGTGGAGGCAGCAGGAGCTTGGAGTTCTCTGTTGGATACTCCATTTAAATTACCAACAGCTTCCATACCTTCCCTCTCCATCTAAACGCTAGCACTTTAGTGACTTTTTAATCTCTTGGTAAATATGTCTGATGTATAAACTGCTGCTTATTGGAATGAAAGGTCAGCTATTAAAGATTAATGAATTACAAATGTCATTTGACTGCGTTGTCGGTCGTGGGGAGCAGGCTCTATGGAGGTGGCATCCAATGTGAGCAGCAAAACAAGCAGCCCCTTACTTAAATGTCCCTGCGTGTTGTGCGAGTGGAGAAAATCACCTCTAAAGCGTGATCATTTTTGACATTTTAAAGTCTGCAGTATTTACTTTGTCGTGTAAAGTTATTGCAAATTTCACCTGCTAAGAATGCTTGCAGAAAAGATAGATGCTGAATAACTGGTTAGATCTGGGGACAGGTTTGTTATTCGATAAGTTTTGCATATTCTTTTTAATCTAGGCACTCTGGTCTAATCTGATGCTGTACTCAGTTCTTTCAAATGCTGACTTATTGCTGATATTATCAATAAATGATTGTGCTTTCAGAGGAGAAATGTAGCTCACAAGTAGACTTTTACATGCTGCATTTCGGTTACGAATATGGAGTTTTAAAGCATTCTTGCAGCTTAATAGTGCAGTTGAAGTCTTTTAAAACAGTTAAATATTTGTTTTGCTGTTGCATGATTGTTCTAAAGTTGAAAAGTTAAAAGCAGAGAGATTGTGTTTGCTTGCTATTGAAATAACGTGTTTTCTCCTAAAGCCTTTTGTAACCATTTTATGTATTCTGTTTTACAACGAGTGGATAGACTTTACAGTTTTGTGCTGTGCGGCCTGTCAATCAGTTCAGTCTGACGGCTGTCAATCTCTGACACGCAAATATTATGGGATTCCCTAGTGAGGAAAGCATTGGTATCTCTGTGTGGTGACTTTAGCCTCCCGCAGCTCCGGTACTTTACATTTTTTCAGTTTTTTACCTTGTGAAGTGATGAGAGTTGTACCTGCAATGTGTTAACTGCCAAAAAAAAAAAAAAAAGACTTCTAAATACACCTGAAATATTTTGAGTCTTATTTTCCTTTGAAAGTGCTTAAAACATAAAAGAAAATTTAAGGCATTTAACCTGAAGCTTTCTCAGTCTGTTTTGAAAGTCCAAAATCTTGATTTACGGAGAATCAACTTTACAGAAATCTGTAATGTAAGGGTTTCAAACTGTAATGTTCTGATTTTGCTTCCCTGAGGCACGGCTTACCAGGTGGGGACGTTGCAGCCAGCTTTTCAGAGGGCCGTGTTCATTCCCGTGGCTAATTTCATGAGTTAAATGCCCTGCAAATGCTCCTCAACTGGCAGCCATGAGGGCTTTGAGGCTTTTGGGGAAGGCGCCGTGGGCTGGCAGCGCCGCCCAGACTGCTCACAAGCTGACCCGGGGCACGGCAGCCGTGCCTGTCCTTGAGAGGAGCCCGCCAATGCCGGCGGCCATCTTGTCCTCATCTGTGGAGACCCCTCACGGGTCAGTGCTGTGCTGTTCCCCTCAGTGCAGCCAGGTACAGCCCAGAGCTGCCACCTTGGGTTGTGCCTTGGTGACATGCTTTTGACTCCGTTTTTTGAGAAGTCCTCCCCTTTTTGTTTCTAAATTGAAAACCAAATTGCAATCCTATACACGTTGCACATGACTGAAGTTAAACCTGTGCTTTTGGACTGTGAAATGCCTGGAAGTGACCTCAGTTTTTCTGAGGAGGGAATTGGCTGTGCCCTCCTGAGTGCTGGGCTCCGTGGGGCCTGTGGAGGCCTCGGGGGTGACACTGCTGCCACCTCCTCTGGACACATCCTCTGCTCAGGCCCAGACACCTTGAGATACCCTTACCTTACAGACTTCTGTAGTAACATCTGGGAATTGCTTGATTTTTAACGAATTTTCTAAAGCAATGGCTTAGAAAGCTTCATATTTTTGATACTGCATGCATGTGTTAAGATGTTTTGAAACAGCATTCTTAATTTTACAATGAATAAACAGTTTGCTTAGCATTTTGTGCAGCTACTTTAAGAAGTGATAGTGCTGTAGGTGTAGAGCGACTTCTCACTGGCACCAACTACTTGTTGTCTAATCTCACTTACTATCTTCAGCCTTCTGTTGAGATAGTAAAGAAAAAAGCCTATAAAGCCTTTTATGTTTATATGTTAATGCTGTGGAGAACTAAACCTGGCAGTGGGCAAGGCTGCAGAGTGCTGGTTCTGATCTTCACTTCGTTCCTGCATTCTGTACCTAAACACGTTTTCAGAGCCAGGATGTGATGTTGCCTTCCATCTGCTCGCTTCTCCTACAAACCGGGAGAAGCTGGAGCTAAACTGCTTTTGGTGGCTTTCTTTTTTCAAAGGGCGGAGGAGAGGACATAAGTAGCAAAAAATGAATGGCCAGCCCTTCTCCCAGTTGGTTTTTATTTTTCAATTTGTGTGCCATAACGGCAGATTTTGTTTTGTGGTCCGGCAGGGTTGGGGATGCTGTGGAGGCAGCATCCTGTGCCTCGCCTGGGCCATCCCCAGTTGCTCCCTGGCCCTCGGCAGGAGATGAACCAGCCCCTCACCCCTTGCATCTGAGAGATGGGGGCTTAATGCCAACCCAGACTGGGGGGAAATAGAAAGGAGAAAAGCCCTGGGACCCAGAGTGCAGCAGGAGCAGGTTCATCTGCCCCAGAAAAGAGCTGTAGTAAAGGCACTGTAGGCACTTGTGCAGCTGCTGGTTCTGGGAGCTGGGGTGAAAACGTGTGGTAGTTGTTAAAGATATCAAAATGAACGTATTGATCCTCTGCCAGCCCTTTGCCACAGAGTGCTGATGTGGCGTTTCCCATTGGAAAAGTAGACTAAAACATTTCCTTAAACTTTAATATATATGTGTATTTCCATTGTAAATGTAACTTAATTAATTGCCATATGTGAGTAATTCTTTATTGGTTGGACCCATCTTAAGACACTGCTCTTGGTCAGCAGATCCAAGTGTTTACATTGGACACTTGGAGGATGACTCCATCAGTACTTGATTTGTCTGGATCCTGCTTAAAACTGCAGAGCTCCTGTAGCATTAATATGGAAAGTGCTGTAATGTAGGATCAGTAACTTAAGATATATATAGAGAGATATATATATCTATATCTATATACATATATAAGCTTAAATTGGAGTAAAAGAATATAGCTCATCTTAGATGTAGCAGATAATCTTAATGTTAATCTCAGCAAAATTGTCCCAAGGGGAAGTGAATTTTAGATGCAGTTATGTCCAGATCCAGAGTTTAGTGATTTCTCTAAATTTTAGAGGTATATGTAGTACTAAAATGCTTCCCTCTTGGAGGTAAGTTGAGTCCTTTTCTCATAAGAAAACTGTTGGTATCAAGGTGTCTTTCTCAAGTGTTGTCTCTGTTTCCTTCTGTAACCAGATCAAAATGGACTTCTTTGAGCTGCTGGCTAACCACCACCTGGACAGTCAGTCTCGCTGGAGCAAAGTGAAGGACAAAGTAGAGACTGACCCCCGTTACAAAGCCGTGGATAGCTCCTCGCAGAGGGAAGACCTCTTCAAGCAGTACATAGAAAAGATAGCTAAGGTACACGTGTGACATGGCAGCTGGGGCTGTTCTGGTCACGTTGCTGTTTGTGTGAAGTGCCTCGCGAGCAGGGACACCAGAACGAGCTTCAGCTCCGTGCTGCAGAGTTGTACACCAGTACTCATGGAGGTACCATGGATTGACAGCGTGAAGTGAAGCTCTGTCCCTGGTGGTGCTGCTGCAGGCGTCTGTGGCACGTGTGTGTGTGTGCACATGGTGTCTGGGAGAACTTGTCCAGGTTCCTGTAAAGCCACTGGGTGTAAGAGTGGCTGTAAAACTGCGGAAAATAAGGACACCGCTTGGGTACATCCCACCAGGACAGGCAGAGTTTCCTTTGCTGTGGTTTTTGTGTCAGCTGTAGTGTCAGCACTACAGGTGGTTCATGTCCAGTTCCTTCAGTGGTCTCTCTTAATCCAGTGGTCCTGCCTTTCTCTTGCAGGCAGGTAATGGTTGAGAGTGTCCCAGGGGGTAACAGTGACACCACCCTGCCCCTGCCCCTCAACATCCAGAGTTTGGCACACAAGGAACGTGCTCCTGAGAGGGGCAGTGCTGTGGGCAGGCTTCTCTTTCCCCCATGTGAACCCTGTAACGCTCCAACGTGGCTCCTGAAGCAAAATTTTGTCACGCGTAGATCTCAGATCACTTTGGAGTGTTTTGTTCCAAGACACCGTTATTTTGATAACCCTGTAATTTACTCACCTGCCCAATGAAGATGTGGAAGGCGGTGTGCTGTCTTTATTGAGCAAAGTTTGTTCTTGCGTTTCAGAATTTAGATTCTGAGAAAGAAAAGGAGCTGGAAAGACAAGCTCGCATTGAGGCCAGCTTGCGTGAGCGAGAAAGGGAAGTCCAGAAAGCTCGCTCGGAGCAAACCAAGGAGATTGATAGAGAACGCGAGCAGCACAAGCGGGAAGAGGCGATACAGAACTTCAAAGCGCTTCTGTCTGACATGGTGAGCTACGGACAGGCTTTCCTGTTGTAATTACTGCACTGTGGGAAAGCTCTTTGGCATTTGTAGTTAAGTTTATAGAAGTAAAATACAGAAATATTATATTCTTATATATAGGAATAAAATCCTGGTGTCTTCTCCCCACTGCCCTCCATTCCCCGTTGGGAGTTTTGCCTTGGTTGAGGAGGATGCTTTACATTCAGGGTCCGTGTGATGGCAGTTTTCAGGCATGCTGCTGTCAACTCCTGTGTGGTTGGAAAATCAAATATTGTTGAGCATTACGAATACTCCCCTTATTTCTGTGTTGTCTTTATCCTTCATGCTCCCACCACAGTGTCTTTGTCTCACCATTCCTCTGCTGTGGTGAACGTTTGCTGTGTTCTGGTCAGCAGTGCCTGGATGGTGAATGTCCTGTTGAGAGGCCAGGATGAGCAAAGTGAGGTTTCCCCAGTGTGTGTACTGTGCCCTTGCTCCCTGGTGTAAGATGTGAAATCCAAACTCGTTACTGGTGCTGGGTTCCATGTTTTGGCACTGAAACTCTATAGAGGGGCAGGACGTGAACAGCTCAGCGCTCTGGTTGGGGGCACAGCAGTAACAAAGCAGCAGCTCCTCAGGGATGCTCTCCAGGCAGGAAATGACGCTGCAGAGCTCCCGGTGTCTGGAAATGGTGTGAGGCTGCCTTTCCAGAGCCCCACAGTGAGCGTGGCTGTTGTGCATGGAGCTGGTGCTGGGGGTCTCTGGAGAACACTCAGCCAGGTCGGGGGTACCTCTGTCTGCATTGAACTGGTGCAGTCATCCCTCTGCCACAGCTTGTTTGTATCTGTGGGGGGCTACTACAGCCTCTGCCTTAAAAACTGCTTGGGTTTTAAAAAATCTTTAATTTGAACCGTAACTTAAATAAAAAACCCTAAGAAGCATGTAAGAAGTACCAGTGAACTGTAGAAAAAATGGTTTAAAAAGTCATCCTCTTTTGTCCCAGGTGCGTTCTTCAGATGTGTCGTGGTCCGACACCAGGAGGACTCTGCGCAAGGACCATCGGTGGGAGTCCGGCTCCTTGCTGGAAAGAGAGGAGAAGGAGAAGCTCTTTAATGAACACATCGAAGCACTTACCAAAAAGAAGAGGGAACACTTTAGGCAACTTCTGGACGAAACTTCAGCGGTAAGAGCTGCAGCCACACTTCAGGTCTTTGACAGCTCTTCGAGATTTATCGCTTTCTGTCACACAAACTGATCGGTTTATTTTTATTTCCAGGGCCCCTTTGCTTCACCACTGTCTTTTCTTCTTCATAACTGAATTTGTGCGTTGTGTTTCCTTTCCTGTTTATCCTGTTATTTAGGTTTAGTTAATTTACATTAAACTTCTAACCGCTGATCTATTTCTTTCCTGCAGGATGTCCCATTTCTGCAACACTGAGTTGTTTGATAACCTTTGCTGTACGGCGTCTCGCTCTTTCAGATATCCCGTGTGCTTGTCTTAGTGAATATCAGTGTATGATCTCACAGGTTAACCTGTGTGATGTTCTCCTGTTTACCTTGTGCCACTGAATCCGGATGTTTATCCTGTGTAACACAAGGGGAATCTGTGGCCTGTTCTGTATCGTGGGGTTTTAGTGAGTCCAGCTCTTTCTGAGCTGTGCCCACTTCAGTCAGCTTTTAACCCACAAGTCTTCACTCCATTTTTTAGTGCATTCATTCAAAGTGCTTGGGACTCCAGGCAGGTTTTGAGTGTGACAATAAAAGGACAGACAGGTAACGCTGATGCAAGTTTTCTGCAGGTGATTTTTAACAACACACTACAAATACAATATGAATAAATATGTACTAGCAAAAGACTTTGGGATGTAGATGATGTTTGTGAGGACGTTGATCTGAAAATACCATCTCAAATACTAAAGGAAAGTAAAGACATAGAATCAGCTAATTACAAATACAAATACAGTAGTATAAAGGATCAAACCTCAACACTTAAAGCACAGCAGCAGCTTTGTCAGTGGACTTGGGAGATCAGAAAGCTTTGGCTGTAGTAATACTTACATTCCATGTTCTTGGTGTCTAATTTTCTTTTGCTTCTTTTGAAAGATAACTTTAACATCAACATGGAAAGAAGTGAAAAAAATCATTAAGGAAGACCCAAGGTGCATTAAATTCTCTTCGAGTGACAGGGTAAGCGGTTTGCATCACTGAGGTAACTTTCAGTGCAGAGCAGGAGACAAAGTAAGTTCATGGCAGTGAAGCGGTTTCTGCTTTGTGTGAACACAAGTAGTATTGTTTAATTAAGGTTTTATAAATTAAAAATGTGAAAGAAAAGAATATGGTTAACATGTAACTGTTGCTTTTGTTCGGTGTGTTAAGTTGCGTGAAGCACTCGATCTGCATTCGGTGTTCAAAGCTGATCCCTTCTCTTTCAGAAAAAACAAAGGGAGTTTGAGGAATACATTAGAGACAAATACATTACTGCCAAAGCTGACTTCCGAACACTGTTGAAAGAGACCAAATTCATAACGTACAGGTGCGTATCGGATCATTGACAAAGGACAACTCTTTTTATTGCGCTTCTCCATATAAATGACAAGAAGCTGCTGTATGTTTCTTGCCCTGGCCTAAGCTGATGTCGAGGCTGCACCTCGCAGCCCTTCATAACCTGTCCAAAAACATCTGCGGCAGCTGGACACCTTTTTGGTTTATTCTGACCTCTCTGCTGCTCGCTAACAAGCAATGAAAGTCAACCCTGTGCAGGTGCGAGGGTCTCTCTGCCTTGGGTGGCTGCTCTGTGAATTGTGCTGCGGGCTGTCAGGACTCCAGTCCATTTTGTGGCCAGGGCCATCTTTATCCTTGTGAGAGTCCTTGTTCAGGCTCAGGAGGGATCAGTACTGACGTGAGGATGCTGTTCTGGGACTTTGGAGTGCACAGCAAAGAAACACTGTCTGATTGCCTCATTTAGACGCTGCATTTAGAACTGAGGTTTTTCCTGTTGTCGGGGTGGGTTATGGGGCATCCGGGGCCGCTCTGGAGTGGTAACTCTAACACTTGCTTTCAGATCCAAAAAGTTGATCCAGGAGTCAGACCAGCACCTGAAGGACGTGGAGAAGATACTGCAGAACGACAAGCGGTACCTGGTGCTGGACTGCGTCCCCGAGGAGAGGCGCAAGCTCATCGTGTCCTACGTGGACGACCTGGACCGCCGGGGGCCGCCCCCGCCGCCCACAGCGTCAGAGCCCACGCGGCGAACAACGAAGTAGTGAAAACCGCTCCAAAGCCAAGGGTATCGTTAAATCAAAAAGCTTGCATGAGCCATCTGTCAGGTTTATACATACACATTGCCGTGAATATATTGCAAAACCATCTGAGGAGCAGAGGAAGAAGCAGCATTTGTGAACGTTAAATGGTCTCTGGGGGGGGAAGCCAACAACAGAAACCCACGCTCAAGGTATTTTGGGTGTTCTGGGGCCGCGTGGGCTGTGTTTGTTGGCTCGGGGTGTCGGAGCAGCGCGGTATCTGTGTGAGGTGGGTGTCCAGCAGCGGCTCACGTGGGAGCTGAGGCTGAGCCGCTTCTGGTTTGAGCTTTGCTGCGTGTGCCGCTGCCCCGTGGTTCTGAGGAGGTGAGATGCTCTCCCATAGCTCTGATTACTGCGCTCTGGAAACACGAGTCCTGGCCCTCTCTGCTGGCTTTCGCCCTCAAAATGGAGCTAAATCCATGAAAGCCAGAGCTAGAACTGAGAGAGGAGAATTACAGCTGAGACCAGGTTAAATGTGCTCACAGGTCTGCTTTGTTCCTTACCCTGCCCATGAATTAGAAGCAAAATCAGGTTGCTCTGCCCAAGTGAAGATTTGTCTAATAGTTTTTACTTGCAGTTGGAAACACTTGGTAAATCCCCGTGGTTACCAGAACAGAACAGGACGGTTGTACAAACACGTTTTTATTTACGATAAAGTGATCTTTACATACTTCTGGGTTAGACTGTGGATTCCCCCTCTGGGCGATTCTTGTAAACTATTCTCCTGTTTTGAATGTTAAACTTGTGTTTCTAAAGTTTAATTTTGAAATGTTGGGATTGTTCAGTTTATGTATTTGAACTACAATAAACCAACCCTTTTTATATATGGATTGTACAGGCCTAATACCGGCTTTTGTTGGATTTTGTTGGACTTGTGCGTTTACAAGTAAAGCAAGCAACTGAAGTCACACCGCTTAACTTTCTGGCTGTGTTTGGCAAAGCGGTGCCCGAGGCGCTGTGTGACACTGGATTGAACCGCAGCGGCGTTTGGGTCAGCGTACGTGCAACGGGGAACCAGGCGAAGGTGTCCTCTGGTTTAGTTCTGCGGTCTTTTGCTTAAATCTGAGATGGTGAGACCGTGGTGCTGAAGTGTTGTCTTCTGCTTCTGCATTTGACGTGAAATCTCCTCCTCCGAGTTGATTCTTCAGGAGAAACTGATTTTCTTTGGCTATTACTGTTTTCACAGAATCCCAGACCGTTAGGGATTGGAAGGGACCTCCAAAGCTCATCCAGTCCAATCCCCTGCCGGAGCAGGAACACCCAGATGAGGTTACACAGGAAGGCGTCCAGGCGGGTTTTGAATGTCTGCAGAGAAGGAGACTCCACAGCCTCTCTGGGCAGCCTGGGCCAGGGCTCTGTCACCCTCACTGAGAAGAAGTTTCTTCTCCAATTTCAGTGGAACCTCCTGTGTCTGTTTTGGTGGCCAACCATCCACAGGAGGGTGTGCACGGGGGGGATTTGTGCTGCTGGCATCTAGAACACAGTGTTTGCAGTAAGAACGTGCACCCTAAATTAGGGGTGAGCGTCCCCCCTCAGTGCCTGCCCTCCCCACAGGGACACTAGGGCTGGGGAGATCCCACATGAGCGGGTGTCAGCGCCTCATCCATCAGCACTGGTGTCACCTCCTGTCCCGTGGCCGTGTGGGGACACAGGAGGTGCCCAGGGGAGGACGCTGGTGGTGGGAACTGGGGCATCGCCCCCTCCCCGTGACAGCACGCGTGGCCCCTCTCTGTGGTACGTGAATTCCTTCTCCCTCAATGCGGCCCTGCAGGAAGCCGTGCATTTTTTATGGCTGCTTTAAAATACGGCTAACTCGTTCATTAAGTGAATAAGATCGCTATTAATTTTAATTTATCTTGTTTATGGAGGCCAGATGTTCATTAGCATTTATTTATCTGCCTACTCTGTGGCTAAAGCAATTACAGCGGGTCCCTGGGCTGGGGGTGCTGCAGCTGCAGCGATGCTCCCACCGGGTGCACCGGGGATGCGGGACACGGCAGCGCTGTCCTCATCCCTGCAGCGCTTTGGGCACCGTCCCCTATTCCCCAGCAGCATGGATGGTTTGGGGTCCTGTTCCAGGGGTAGATGGGCTGTAAGGGACACTGACAACTCCTGCAGCACCTTCCCTGTCGCAGCTCGGCCCTGTCCCCCTGGGATGTGCTCCCCACAGCCAGGAATGGACCCGGGGCGTGGGTCTGTGCGTGTTTCAGTAGCGAAGGTCTGGAGGTAAATCAGTGTCTGTTTGAATAACGCTTCCTTGACAGCGCGATCCATGCCCTGCAGCTCCTCGTTAGGCGCCGCTGTTTAAACCCATCACCAGGAACAGCAGAGAATCGGCACAGACTGCGGAGGAGCTGGCGCTTTGGTTTAAGGCTTGATCACATACAGGGTTTATCCTGCTCAGGGGTCGAGCTGTTGGGTGCTCCCAGCGATTTATTGTGAACAGCGGCCCCGTGCGCCTCCTGCACCAGCGCATGGGGGTGTGAGGGGCCCAGCCGTGCTCCGTCACCCCACACAGCCCTGCTCCATCACCCCACACAGCCCTGCTATTGAGGCACTCAGTGCCGAGGCTGGGGCTGATGTCTGGGCTGCACCAGGCACTGTCAGCTCCCTGGGGACACCCCCTTATCCCACGTCCCCAAACCCCAGCCATGGAAGGGCCGTCTCGCTCTGTGCTCCCCAGGGTTTCACACCCCTGCCCGGGCACTGCCAGCACCGGGTCCAGGCCCAGCGCACGCCTGCTCAGCCCCTGCACCCACGACCCCTCCTGTGGTGACCCAGCTGAAGGGGGAGGCCGGGTTCCCGCTCACCGGGCTCCAAATTCACCACTGCCTCCCATCCCAAATCCCTGGGGCCTCT
>NW_010176532.1:40506-70819 GCF_000695765.1 Mesitornis unicolor | reverse complement strand
CAAAAGTGTTATGTATTCATATTTACTATCAGGCAGAAAATACTTGTGACAGGAAAAGCTACCCTTATTTTATAGTCTTGTCAATTTAAAAATACAAGTACATTTTAAATTGCCTTGTATACTATTCAACCAGTAAGTGTCCCCTTTTATTTTTGAAAAATTATAGTACAGGACATACCTGAAACTGCATTGTTTTAATTGTCACCTTACTGATCTTTCTATTTTTCATCCCCAAACGGAGCACACATCCTACAGGCCCTTTAAACATTTCAAGTATTTTTAAGATGCTAGGAGATATCCCACATTACATATGTTACAAAATGATCTTTTACCCCTTAAACATGTGCCATGTTTCATTTTTAAACCGGTTTATCTACAAGAAAAGTTCACATTTAAACATATATGAAAAATACATTGGCAAATGTGAAGGTGCGTACAGTGTAGTACTGACAATCCAGGGAACAAAAAGGCTCTCTTGTGCCATTAATTTTACAGGCTAAGTGTGTGATCAAAACAAAGCACATGCACAAGAACAGGTAGAATAGGAATTAGTTTAGATTTTCCTGGGGTATTTTAAAAATTTGTACTTGTCTGACAACAGCAGATGCTTTTGGCTACTCTTCTTCCACAAGCAGAGAAAAAAATTTAGTCGACAATATGATCCTCCTTTCCACTCCAAAATTACTACAGCATTTTCATAAGCAAGGTAAGAGCAGAGCCCGGAGTAACAAGATGATTGTAAGCTGAGCTGGCCATGGAAACAAACTGGGATAGGCTTTTATTAGGGCTAAAGGAAATATGAGGAATAGTTTAAAATCAAAGTGCTGGAGCAGCATTTGGACAGGTGAATAAGAGGAAAGGCAAGAGAGGATACACCAAGAGGCCTAAGTCGAAGACACGGAGATTGAGTCTATTCTCAAACTTGTAAAAAACACAGAGTCCAAAAGGTGAAGAGAAATCTGGGGACTGAGGGAAATGTTAGGCAGGACATCCCTTGTAAGGTAAGAAGCCTCACCATAATCTGTTCATGCAAACTACATCTTCTTTGTAGAATATCTAATCATAGCAATATTTGTATTACTGTCGTTTAAAGATGCAGAATAAATCTCAGTATTATTTATGTGAAATGCAATATAAAAATAGTTTGCAGGTACTTTGTTACCAACTGCCTAAAGAATGACACAAATTATGTATTTAATTCAGTAGTTTAGAAAGTTATATTAAAAATACAAAATTGTTGAGACTTGTCGTCCACATCAAATGGAATTGTGTATTTCAGAGCATAAGAGAGAGACATATGAAATTTTCTTTACCTCTCTTGGGTTTCAGCCAGCTTCATCTAATTTCACTACACTTCCTTTACTGGAACCTAATTTTGCCTAAATTTAGGAAGGAGAGCAACAATCAAAAATTAGGAAGAGGAGAAAGAGTAATTCATGTTTGGTTTAACTTGTTTTTCTTCACAGTTGCTACTTTAAAAAAAAAAATAAAATGCACCAGTCAGCCTCTTTTCTCAGTGGAAATTGCATAAAGCAGACAACTGACACAAATTTTTCAAAACAAGATTTTAAAAGCATCTCTTTTTTTCTAAGAAATGATTCCATCTTCAGAGATAAAACGAGTTTGAAAACTTCATCGCTTATTGCTTCTTCTGAACTCATCATGAGTGAAATAATCTGAACTATGGGAGTGTTCTCTGTGTATGAGAGCACCAAATCAGGAAGTGTGCAGTCACCAAGCAATTCACTTTGGTAGTCGTTAGGCGACCAGAACAGACAGCAGCATTCCTTGATGTAGATAAGAAATGAACCGCGGTTACGTAAGAGACCACTGAACGTATTCTCAAATCAGGGAGGCAAGGCTGGACATCTCGGATTATACTGCTGAATGACAATGAGTTACTTTAAAGAGTTTATCTTCACATAAATCGTTTCTGTCTCACACAACAACTAACCAAAAAAAGTTATGAATGTACTAAGAACGGTGTAAATGCTGGTTCATTTAGTTCCCCCTATGGGATACTGCCTTTTTTATTTCATGTGAAAATTCACTACATTACGAAATAGCACTATAGCCTTTATGTTATGCCTCTGTATCATATGCCATTTTAGATAAACAGAGGACGTTTTACCAGGATTACAGGAAAAAATTCATGGAGTGATATTGCTCCGTAATTGCTGCCATTTCATCTCAGTGCCTTCCACACATATACCTGTGTAGTGGAATGATGAAGAGGAGGGTGGTCATCTAGCTACTCACGAGTGAAAATTATATTTACAAACATCAAATACAGAAGGCAAAAGGAAAAGCTTTCCCCTCTATTTTTTTAGGCAGTCTGATAGTTTCAAACCCAATTTATTTTATTAGGTATCTTGTGAAAATAGGAAAAAAACCCTGTTTTAACTTAGTAAAGGATACTTTAGTGGTACAAGATTTCTGTTGTTCATTTAAATTTATCTAATAATAACAATTATTACAAAGAAGAAGAAATGTTACCATATCATTAATTACAGCAAGGCAAGCATGATGACCAGCTATCATATCACATTTCTCCAAATAAGCTCATTTTCCATTCAGAATTCTTAAGAGTCAATGATAGCACACAAACTTTAGGAAGGAGGGGACAACCTTAAGGAATATTTGGTAAATCATATTTTAAAATGCTCCATCTTAGCTAGAAAGTCCTCTCTAGCTCCATACCAGTCTTTACCACTTATTTTCAATCCTCCTTCTTCACTACCACTCCCTATGCCTTCCATGAGCAGACAGAAACCTTTCAGCAAGTAAGAAATTAAAAATATTTGCTAGTTAAAATTAAGGTTCCATTAATAAGAAATTCAGATATTAAAAGGCTATTATAACATTCAATATACCCACACAATCCTGGCCCCTGTTGAAAATGGCTCACAAGTAGCCACTGAGGTAGCTTAACCCCCAGAATGGAGAAGTAGGGGGCAGTGGGGGGTGGAGCAAGGGAGCCTTGTTTGGCAATTCTTTTCTGCCCCCTCAAATAAGCCCCAAAATATTTTCTGTCCACGTTTACAGGTTTTGAGAAGGCTAAGTAAAAATTCCAATGAGTGTTTACTAATGCTGCACTATTACTATTCAAACTCAGCCTGAAAAGGAATAGATCTTATCAAAGCTGAACTTTACACTGTTATCAACTGGTTTCAAATTAACATGTGGTCTGAATCGACCATTTTTAATAGCAATGTTGCCATCTGTAACTTACCACACAACACAGGAATTCATCATACCAAACCAACAAAATAACTCATTTCTATACCCAAACTTCCTAGGAAAAAAAATCTCTAAAGGATGTTGTAAAGGCAGATTCTTCCAGCGTGCAAGACAACTGGGAAGGAAGATACAGAGGTGAAGACAGACCTTTGCTTCTGTAGCTTATGATACCATCAGGAATACAACTGGGCAACAGTCTCATCAGTCAACAGAGAGATTTATATCAAAGAGGTTCAGAAGATTTCTGCGTCCCCCTCCTTCCCTCGGTCATAAGCATCCTTCAAGCCTTGTTTCATTATTTCACTTTGACACTTTTCTGAGCAGCAGAGCATCGTCCTAATAAACTTCTCTTTCTTTAACGTTTGCAAAAATTATAGTTCACCACCCCACGCCATAGTGCAAGAACTGTAACAAGATCATAAAAATCTAAACTATCAGGAAACCCCAAGATTCAGATGGTATTATATATACTACCTTGATTTTCCACTCTTGTAAGTGTAAACGATCGTGTAACACCAAATTAGAAAAAGATTTAAAGTTCATTATTGTCTCAAAGTACCATTTTAATCTTTAATTCTGCAAAACAGTTGCAAAAACTTCAAACTGACTGATAATTATGTGGTTCCTGGAAGCAATCCCTTTAGACATAATACTTGCTGGAATTAGATAACAATACAGCTGTACCATGGAAATAACACGTGTGAAGTACCCATAGTCAGAAGTAGTTTACAGTCCAAGTTGGACAATTCTAATTAGTACGTATTGCTAAGAAAGGGAAATCAACGATGAAAACCATAGTCAAATAAAAGCAGCAGATTAAAGAGGTGGATTGTCTGTTGTCCAAAACAATAATACAAATTAAGCCATGCTAAAATAAGAAATGCTGTACCCAGAAGCTAACATTATCACTACAGAACAGAATATTACAATATGTAAGCCTAGAGGATGTTGTGTTGCTGAAGCATATTGCAGGAAGATATACTGTATAATGCTTCAAAGATAATATTGAAGCTAGCACATCATAAGAGATGAGTGATGCTTGTCTGACAAAGAGAAGGTCAAACTTGAATAAAGCTTGGTTGACAGGAGAAATAGAAGAATTGCTGCTAGCACTTTACTAGCAGTGATGTAGAAAAATTACTAGCGGATATATTGAGAACCAAAACAGGAGGTCAGCTTGGCGAAGATAAAAATTGCATTTGTGTCTTTATTAATAAACTGGTCTGCAAATCGGAAGCAAGAGAACATGCTTTAAAAACATCTCTCGTGTTTAGAAACAGAGTACCATTAGGCTTCTACAGGCTCTTGTTTTCTATTGTCTTTCAACAGCTAACATAATTGTACCAACTTCTGAAACTTACCTCTAAAAGAATAAGTTATTGCCTATCAAGAGAACTATTTGACTATGGAATATGGTATGACACTAATGCTTCTTCATTTTTGTTGGTCTCAAAAAACTACAGTCTTCTTACAACTGGTATGTCTTCACAGACTCACTCCAGCAAGAGTGATGTTGGAGTGCACTTTAAGCACCTTATTCTGCCCTAGAACACATCAGAATGGTAAAACATACATTATCCATGAAGGATAGAGAAGCATATTGTAGCTCTTTTGATACAAATAATAACAGTAAATGTGATCAAGTCATTAATTATAGTAAATGAATGTAAACATATAACTGGTTACTGCAAGTCTTTCTATAAGCACACAGCCAACGTTGCCACAAAATATTTGACCAGGCCTGCTATATCATTGTCTTATTTGCAGGCTGAAGCCCCATTCATATAACTGGTTACTGCAAGTCTTTCTATAATCACACAGCCAACATTGCCACAAAATATTTGACTTGGTCTGCTATATCATAGTCTTATTTGCAGGCTGAAGCCCCATCGTGATCCTTCCAAAGAAATCCAAGCAAACAGCCACTTGATTTGATGCTAACTGTGAACGTAGTCTCTCAGGATTCAAACAAAAGCTTGTTACTTGGTGCTTCTTACACTAAACAAGAGGATTTCACTAAAACATGCAAGTTGGTTTGTGGTAATAACATAGACAGAAGTGTTAGTAAGTTTTTTTATGCTAAATGGCTGCCTGGGACATTGGAGCAAGCTGCTGATCATCTTGTGCTACAAAAAGTATACATGCAACAGCAACCAGTTAGTGCCATAAAAGCAGATTCGAAGGTCAAAGCAGTTGGTGCTGAAGACTCAAGTGTCCACACTGCAAATGTTTTGAGGTCATTTACTTCATGCCAGTTCTATTTCCAGCTCTGTGGACTGAAAGCCCATTAGCTGCTGAGCACATCAGGTGTGATCTCAGAGAGCAACATTTGGCTTGGTTTTATCGGTAAAATATCTAGATCACACTCAGAAATTCCAGTGTTCAAACCAAAAGTAGTGAATTGGGAAGACAGAGATTTGCTTCAAAGGTGTACTTCTGTTCTAAAATAAAGTGTGAATGATGGGAAACCTGTTAGTCATATAAATATGCCACTAATAAAGACCTAGAATAATATATACACTTAGGATCAAGAACAAAGAAGCAGAGCATAATGTCTGGGAAACAGTCACATATTTCACAGGTTATGATGTTCATAGCTGCTGATGGTATGAAGTTGTTTCTTCATCTGTGGAGTTGTTTCTGCTTCCTAAGATTTAAGGAACTATCCAGAGTAGTCTCCAACACTTTAAAAATTATCTTCAAAAAACCCAAAGTAGAAGACTAAAACAATTTAGATAAATTAGACTAATTTTAAGACTTAGAGGAAGAAAAAAATGAGTCCATTTATAAACACATACAGATGGAAAAGATTATATCAGCTAATATTGCTTACTGAGATAAGAAAAAGAAATCAGATTTTCTTCTGTTGATCAGTGAACTGGCTTAACTGATTTGAGAAGGAAAAGAAATACCACAATGTTAATATGCTCTTTGAAAATTGTTCTTTCAGGACATTCCCTATGTAAGAAAGATACAGTAAAGGTGAAATTAGTAGAAAATAGTGTACAGTTGTATTGTGATACTTGGGATTGATTCATTTGGCAGAAGTATTATGTGGGATATCAAATGATATCATCCAGGCTGATTTCAGCCAATGTCTTCCACAAATTGGATGAAAAGAATTTCATAGAGTCTGTAGAAGACACCAATCTGGAATGGGGTGCAAGTATTTGAAAAGATCGAGTTAAGATCCAAAACGTTCTTCACATGTCACTGAATTCACTTCACTGCCTTGACACTACCGTAAAAATTCATTCTATGTGTGGAAGAAAAAATGAAAGATGGCAAAAAGCTGTTAGCTAAGAGTGCAAGGCATGCAGCACACTTGGTATTGAAAGTGTTGTTGATGTAATATTAGTGCAAAAAAGTCTATTGTAATTCTGGAAAGTGTTAGTATGTGTGGTATGTGAGACTGCTGACTCAGTTCAATGAGGGCACCTGTTAACTTCACCTGAAGTTGTCTTTCTACTTTTTGGAATCACACTAAAAGAAAACAAATTGAATAGAAAGAGGATGACAAAAGCCAGAACAAGCAGAGATTCATAAAACGATCTGTGAGGGCAGACTGAAAGAATCTGGTTTATTTTGTGGTATTGAAAGATAAAACTAAGGAGGCAGGTGGTCTCAGTGCTTCAAATGCATTTAAGAGCATAAGAGCAATAGCTTTTTTTCCTCTCCATAACTAAGAATGTTAGCTACATCTTAGATGTCAAAAAAAGGCAAGAATGTATGTGCACTCACAATTACAAAATATACAGGTAGCATTCGTGTAGCAAATACTAAAAAGCTCAGCATATTTTGTTCTGTAATGTAAGTACCTTCTGTTTTTTAACCGAAGCAACTCAAAAAAGTCTTGAGACAATTCTCATGAAAATAAAGAGACTGAGTGAACAAAACAAAACGTTAAAGGTAGAAACCAAATCAAATTACACACTCCTTGTTTCAGCTCTGCTTGAAAATAATAAGTTGGAATAATCGTGCACAAACACCAAAGAGATGCACAGATATGAAGAGCTATAGACTGGTACACTGGAATTCAAAGCATGACTTTGGGTTCTATTGGACTTTTCCCACCTGACAGGGCATGCATAAATCCTTCTGAACCCCACAATCCCTTTTTACAGTTAGTGGGAAAAGGCATGTCTCCTTGTCCTCTGCTTTTATTGTCAACCAATGCCCCTTTTAAGTTCCTAAACAAAATTCCACTACTGTATGTTACAAGTGTCTTTCCTGCCTTATGGATGCAGAGAAGCATCAGCTCTATCCTGTTTGTGCTAAACAGATCAGGAAGACCTACAGGTTAAGATGAACAACTGCTTTGGTTCTTACTCATCCATTTCATATTCATTCTTCTCTCCTGGTTTATTTCACTTTTGATGAGTTCATCAGGTCTCTCACTCCTTATTCCATCTTGGTATATATGCAGCTGATAGTCAAGAATTCCCTTGAGGAGGCTGCAATTCCACTGGTGATACCTAGAGCTATGCATAGTTTATGAATCTGTTACAGCATCTACAAATCACTTGCTGCTGTTTGGCCTCATTTCTCAAAAAAGAAGCATCAGAGTCAAAAAGATGTTGTCCCACATCGCATCGCTGAGATTCCAGTGTAACAAATCAGTCCAACTAGTTTCAGTAGCAGACTCCAGAGGAGCTACTAGCATATCAGTCAACAGCTTGCTCTCTATCACGACCTGCTCTGTGAAATCAGATGACAGTCTTCTCTGTGTTCAACAGGGTTTTCAGTTTTTTCTAATTAACTTGTACCTTTTAATACTTCATACTCTTTATCGTAGCATCGAGGACCTTCTTAAACGTCTCTGTGTACGAGAAACACAGTTAGAAGACATGGGCTACCTGGGAAACTCTCTTTCTTTATAGGTTTCAATCTGAAATCAGTTAAATTTTCAGTGGCTTAAATTAGAGTTTTACATGAAGTAAGTGCAGAATAAAGCTGTCTTCTACAAAAATGGTAGGCATTAAACAGTATAAAAGTGCAGGTGGACTGATCAAGGAGACAAATCTCATGGTTGAGAGCTTCAATGATAATTTTGCATCAGCAGCAACTGGAGAGGTCTCAGATATTTGCTCCTATTTAGAGGCCCAGGAAGACACAACTGTGTAGGTGCTGCGCTGATTTCCTGAAAATATGCATAAAGAAAAAGTCTGGCACCTGTCCCATGAAAGTAGTCAGAATTTTGCTTTGGCAGCAAAACAGATGATCTGATTAGTTTCACACTTGATTGTAATATTGTACTTCTGCAATAGATGAGAGGAAGATTTGAGCACATTTATGAACTCATGTTTTCCAACTCATTACATTTTTTAAACGCATGTCTATGTATTTTTTCAGCCAGTTGCTCTAACGAGATTCCCTTTATCCTGAAGCTGCATAATAAAACGATGCAGTGTTGTTTCTGCTTCTAAAAGACAACGATCTAAAGAAGAGGCTTAAATGTTGCAGAAATAAAAATTGAAAATATTTCTTAATCTTAGTGTCAAACTATTGATGTACATTCACTTCCATAGCAGAACTGGTGTAAATAAGTTCTTAGTGCTGATGTTCATGCTCAGGTTTTCTTTTAGCTCTAGCAAATTTATTTTAAAACTGTTTAGGCATAAAAAGGGCAGGAAAATTACATGAATATGAATCAATCTGCATTAACTGTGAAGGCAGTGAAAAGAGTGTTAAATAGTCTCCTATTTTCGTAAGGAGTAGAGACTTCTTTTATGAAGGAAATTAGTAGTTTGAATGAATTATTTTTCCTAGAAAAGGAATTCATTCTCTTATCAGAAGTGGTCTGGGGTGGTTTGATTTGTTTTATGTCTGTTTGCTTGTTTTTAATAAACATCTGAAATACGGATGATTTCTTCTAAACCTTGCTGATCAAGGATGTGGGGGGTTTGTGCTTTGAGTTTGTTTGGGGTTTTTTGTTTGGTTGGTTGGTTTTTTTGTGCTGTTATTATTATTATTACTAAAGTATAGCTCTTCCAGCAATAGGGCACTGGATAACAATAGATTGGTTTTGGGTTCCCTTGCTGTAACACAGCTGTATCTGTGACACATATTTCCCTAATGCACACCGGTTCAGTAAGCGTTACTATGCTCAATTAAACTGTTGATCTTCAATGTATTTGGTTACTACCCATTCTGAAAGAGATGCAGTATTACCTTCTCACAAAAATGAAGCCTGTAAATACAGAATTAAAACACAATCAGCCATAAGAACATTATTATCTTTTCTGAAAGACATAGTAAACTGTTTTTTAAGGAATTCTTTCACTCAATGTTTCTCAAACTTGGAATATTCTTTCAGTAAAAGTCTTTAAGATCATTATCGCTATTCTCAGTATAAATTTCCTTATTCGACTCACTCTTTTGATGCACTGAACATGTAGCAGCAGCAAGCAACTGATGCAGATGATCCTTCCATGAAGTCCTAAATTTAGAGTAGGTGGTGAACGTAACTTTCTTCACAGACAAAAGATGGATGTATCATCTTTAGCACTGACCAGCAGGTCCAGGGAGGTGATCATCCCCCTGTACTCGGCACTGGTGAGGCCGCACCTCGAGTGCTGTGTTCAGTTCTGGGCCCCTCACTAGAAGAAGGATGTGGAGATTCTGGAGCGTGTTCAGAGAAAAGCCACAAGGATGGGGAGGGCTCTGGAGAACAAGCCTGATGAGGAGCGGCTGAGGGAACTGGGCTTGTTTAGCCTGGAGAAGAGAAGGCTGAGGGGAGACCTCATCACCACCTCCAACTGCCTCAAGGGAGGTTGTGGAGAGGTGGGTGCTGGGCTCTTCTCCCAGGTGATGGGGGATACAACAAGGGGAAACGGCACCAAGCTGTGCCAAGGGAGGTTCAGGTTAGAGATGAGGAGGAAGTTCTTTACTGAGAGGGTCGTCAGAAGCTGGCACAGGCTGCCCAGAGAGGTGGTGGAGTCACCATCCCTGGATGTATTTAAAGAGCGGGTAGACGAGGTACTTAGGGATATGGTTTAGGGGGTAGACAGGAGCGGTTGGACGTGATGATCTCAGAGGGCTTTTCCAACCGAGCAATTCTGTGATTCTGTGATTACCTGATTAGATACCCTCACCTACAAACCTATTAATCTCAAGCCAAATGGACTGCCATTTACTGTTTTATATCTCCCTTTTCCCTGTCATAAAACAGAAAAGGAGGAGGAAGGAAAGGTTATAAAGACACATGCCTGACTCTAGAGTGAAACCAGTGGCAAGAAAAAAGAAACGCATAGGTTCTTGTGTGCATGAAACACAATCATATGCAAGAGCGATTCAGCCAAATCATTATAGATTGGTTCATCTGCAACATCTTGCCTGAATTCATTGAGTTGTTAATAATTCTTCAGAACACTATTTTACTTCTTGTAATATTACTGGAAGATTTCCAAAGTGCATATACCTATATATATATATATATGGGGAAAAGGATTTTCTAGAATTTTAGTTAAGCAGGTTGAGTGCAGGAATATATTGTATTTATCTATTCCTGCCCACATCATCTGAAGATATATTTAGTTTATATTTTTTAATGAAAAAAAAATAAATTGTTTATATTATTTACACATGAAGAGAAGAACAATAGACAAAACAACTTCTGTTGAAAAGTATTATGTCCCCAAATCCAGCTCTTTATATCTCATACATTAGGGGAATATATATATATATTTTAAAACAGTGCAAATATCAGCCACACAGCATACACAATCAGCCCTTATATTAATGAAGTCTTTTGTCACTCCAGGTTAAAAAAAACCCCAATAAATCTATCAGGGATATGGTAGAATACAAACAAAACCTTGTATCACTGAATACTGTGGTTTCAGTAGTTTGAAACAGATCAGAAAGTTCTGGGGCTTGGTATTGCTGTCAACTTTTAGTACTTGAAAGTGTTCCTGTCTGGGCTATTCTTTCACAGTGATGCAAAGACTAATTGCAGTATACTAAACAATTAACTTTTTTAAGAAAAATTCCCACTACACAATATCTGAGATTTGAAAGATGACAAATGGCATTGGCTCAGTGAAGGAAAAGCATCTCAAAGAAATCATATAGATATATATAAAAAGGTTTCATTATTTTGTACAAGGTAATGCTGAAGTCGAAGGAAACAAAATGCAGACACCACTCTGTTTCAAGCCTTCCAGTGAGGGCTTCTGCTGCTTACAGGGAAGTACACTAAAGCCCTTTAACGTATGTCAAAACTATCTCAGCTTCAAGACAGCTTGTTTAGACTTAGTTACGACTGAGCCTTCATTAGTGCCACAACACTATTATTCACCAAAGGATAAGTATAAATTGAAGTTCTTCTTTGACTTTTTAACAACAAAATACTTGAAGGAGTGAGGTGGTAATGACAAAAGAGGGTCTTACAGATATCAAAAAACTCCTGCAGAACAACAAACTATTACTTTGGTTATGACAAAGGCAGACTGATTAAAAAGTGGAAAAGATGACCATTATCAACAATCTCTTTTGCACAGTGGTATGCACAGGACTGACTGGCGTTAGCTGTTCTAATATGCATGTTCTATTTTTATTAATTGCTGTAGTATTTTATACACTAAACTAGAATTCTGCCATCGGACTAGACATCCTTCCCTTATCCAATCTGCACCAGCAGCCTGAGAAGGAACTTTATTTTTAAGAAAAATATAAGTGTGCAAACCCAAACACAACTGACAACATTTTAATCGGTCAACATTACCAACTCAAGCAATTAAGAAATAAGATGGGATATACATCTACTTTTCATTTCTCTTTCTAGAAACATTCTTAAGGCCCATTTCCCAACACAGCTTATGTAGACTGAGTGTAGAACTTCTTAACATTTAAAAGCAATTTATCTTCTAACAGGCTTCATATTTCCCCATTACAATTGCCACCAACTAATGTGCGGTTGCCATGACCAAGGTATGGTTTGATTTATCCTGTTTCTGCCTGAACGTCTATGACTGATTCTAGAATAGCAGATCAATTGATTTTCATCTGGATCACAGTGCTGATCTTGTCATGCCCAAATTCACAGAACAAAACTGGTACAATACTATTTACTATAGTAACTGATAACTGTGCATGCATACAAATATATTAAAACCAAACACCACTGAGGTAAGACATAAGGGAAACAAAAGTCTGAGTACCACAAGACCGAGTTATATTGACTTCTAAAGCCTATAGCCTTTGGGAAAATACAGCTGGCCCATGCAGTTCCAGCAAATAGTTAGTCTAGAAAAGCTGTCAAAATAAGAACATATACTTGTTTCAAAAAAGTGTAGTTTGAATAGACAGAGTCTGAAGTATGTATTAGTAATAAACCTAATCTGATGACAGTTTTTCTTAAAGTGAAACCAAATAAACACATTGCAAGGGAAGTAAAGCAATACATTATTGGTTCTTTTGGTTTCAGATGTTAGCATCACATTTCCTTCTTCAGGCATATACAAAATGGGGCTGTATTGATATTGATCTCTAAGTTCTGTTGTCAGTCAGACACCACTAAACGTGATACAAATCCCTCCTATAAAATAGAAAATGCACTTTCATCCACATGTTAAGGAGAACTCCCATCCTTGATCTCTGTAATCTGACTTGCTACTGCATGTATGTATAGAGTAAGATGAGCTCACCCATCTTGACACCATAAGCAATCTACAGGCTACTCTGTGGCACAATGTTCAGGTCAAAGGCTATTTTCAAATCTGACCAGTCACCAAATGATCAGTAAGATCTTCATCATCTAGATGAAGAAGCTATTGCTTGTAAACTACCATTCATAGAAAGAGTCTATGGTATCATTAAAAGCAACTCAGAAGAGTACATGCAACTCTGGAAGCTTATCCAGAGAGAAAGTTTCATCAGGAGAGAGAATGACGCTTGTTCTAAGGCACCTGTAAAAGATAACAAGAGAGGGATGGAATGAAAGAAGCCACTAGGGGAAAAGCAAGCTAGAAAATAACAAATGAAGACTGAACAATAAAAATAAAAACAAGGGTAAGAGTTATTCTCGATTACAGTGTACAAAGAAACAAACCACCAGCTAGCATTTTGGATATTTTTCTAAAAAGCCATCAATCCTTCCATGAATGCACACGCATCATCACAATGCCCCTATGTCCTCACAGAACTTTAAATCCAAGGATTATTCATGTACTGCTCACATCTCCTGCCATCCATATACCATATTACTTTCACTCCAGTATGTCTCCAAAAACACGTTGTAATAAATAATACATAAGTAATCATCCCACAGTGTATTTTTTCCTCTCCAGCTAGAGAAAAAGAATAGGGCTATGTGATGAGGCTGTTGTGCACTACTAAATTATTTATGTACCAAAGTTTCAATGGCCTTATCTCACGTGTTACTAGAATGAAAATCATAGCATTCTAAACCTTTCTTCTGTTCTGAATTGGAGCAATAACACTACTGTATTATCTGGCTATATTTCTGGTTGGCCAGATTGCTGTCTACCTGTTCCTTCCTATAGGGAGAGAAGAAACAATTCAATAAACAATAGGTTATGCTTTGGATATATAATGAAGATTAATGCAAGGAACTTGATCTGCAACTAGTACTTTTCCATCTGCAAATAAGAAAGCAGAAGTTGACCGGGAAACAGTTATAAGGGTAAGATAATAATAATTTAAAAAATGTCATAAAAATAGTGTATAACCTAGATCAACTATTAGTCACTTTTCTTTGAAGTTAGCCCTGCTCCTGCAAATATTAAAAGGAAGATATAATACTCCAGACTACTCTTTGCTTAAATGATAAATTAAGTATCCTCTGGATATGCATGAATCCACATGTAAAGAAGAGGGGGCAGGTTGTGAAAACTGAGAGGCTACAAACTGTACATTATGTGTGTTTTGTTGAACTCCTTTAAGAACTGATTCACACAATGTTTCCTGTACTAAATCAAAATTGCTGTGCAAATCAATTAATGAACAGTTAAACATGTTCTGTCTCAGAGGACAAACTGACATTAAGAAGACTCCTGCTTCAAAGGCTGGATACAAGGTATTCAAAATACGTATTTCTTTATAACTGTTGAAGCTGCAAAGGACCTTTGGAGGCCTTCTTGTCTAACAACCCTGCTCAAGCAGGATCACCTACAGCGTATTGTCCAGGACCATGTCTAGATGCCTTCTGAACATCTCCAAGGATGGAGATTCCATCTGTGCACTCCATTATCTGTGAACAGTCTGTCTGCAATGTCAGTCACCCAGCTCACAGAGCAAAATCAAGCAAGATTTGACTGCAGTAATACTGCACATCTCTCAGCAGAAGCAGCTTTCAAACAACGCATTATTTTAGTGGACTGCTCCAGCTAGGTAATAAATTTTGAATTTTTTTAAATTCTGAAGAATTGTTAGATGTTCTGAATTCATTAAAAGGTAAACTATCATATTCATCCATCAGACGTAAACCTTAACAGATTGTTTGGCTAGTAAGTGTTGCTGGGCATGTTACGGGATCTGAAGATACATTTGTACCAAACCAGTTAGTAAATACTGAGGCAGAATCTCTGATGGAAACATGAGTCCTCCCTGTTGGTAGTGGTTTGGGTGTGGAAAACTAAGCGTGAAGGGAAAGCAGAGCTGCTGCCCAAGAGTCAATGCACACTGTTTTCAGAATAATCTGAGAAGTAGTGTTGTTGCAGCAGTTCAACCGTAAATTCCCTGTAACCGCTTGCTGTATTCCCTTATCCTTCATCTGAGTGGAAAGAAAAATGGTGGTACTAGTGGGACATCTTATAACCATGCAGGCACTTTTTGTCCCATAGTCTACACCGAATGACACATGTTCATAAACTGGCCTTGCGGTAAGTTGGCTTCTCTGTAAATATAGTAAATGAAGTGGTTCAATAACTCAGAATTTAAAAATGTCAATAGACTACAAGACTGAAAGAGGTCTTTCACCTACTAGATCGAAGGAAAAACAAATGCATTTAATTCATAGAACCGACTCCATGATATGTATTATCAAAGTTAGTTCTCATTTTCTAACAGCATATATTATCTAAAAACATACACAAATATACAGACTTTAAATAGTGGAACCAATTTGGGTTTCCCTCTTTTGGATTTTCCCTGTGTGCTTTCTTTAATCAGGACCTTAGACCGGTATGTTCCTATTGTACAACAATGATCAGGTAAAAATGACTGCAGTCCCCCTTCCTACGCTTCATAAAATCGTCATGAAAATACTAGCTATTACTAGCTGTTTCTGCATACATACACCATCTAGTGTCTAGTACAGTCCTGTAGAAAAATATATGCAAAGTACAAATCTACGGTCTAATATCATTATCTGAATAATGACACTATCTGAAAATACTTTAAAATAAACTTTCACATTAGCAATGTTTAATTGCTTGTGAAACACACTTTACACTTCACAATGTGTTTATTGTAAAAGTAGTTGTCCACGTACAAAAACTCACTACTAAACACAAACTTTGGCTAAAGACACAATTCTTCACCTTTAAAATGAATGTATCAAATTATTATTTTTTCAAGGCAGATGAAAGCAAAGATTCAGTCAAGGTGACAATTACCATCTGGCTAGCTATGGTAAATATGTGCTCCCAATTACACGCACATGCAATATTATACCATTAGCATTATGGTGTGTGTTAATACGGAAAATCACCATATTTGTATACCACTAGAGGTATTAAAGTTACGTATGTGACTGTCTGCTTTGAAATCTGTTAATGCAGAAGATAAAGATGAATAAATCTGTTAACAGCATCTGTGAGCTAAATTCCCTTTTACTGCCTCTTCATAACGGATGCTACCATTTATGCTACTTTTCTCTTTCCTCCACAACCTTCTCTTCTCTCATCTGGGGACTGACCACTTGTTTGAGTGCTTGCTGGGAGTACAGCTAAGGACAGAATTAAAGTCAGTTCAGACTTGCACTCTCACAAGTACATAACAAGTTATAGATTGCATACAGGATGCAGAATACAGTGCAGCAGGATGAATATAGAACCAACCATGCCTTGAAAACTGCTAAAGGAAGCAGTGTGATATCTGAACACTCCAGAGTACTCCTGTGAATACATTTATAAAGCTGTAAGAAAACCAAGAACAGTGTCCAGTTTAGTTCTTTTTCTGGGATCTAAATCTTGTGAAATTTAATTTTCAAGTTACTGAAATTCAAAGCAATACAATTGCTTACAAACATGTTTGACTAAATATTTTCAGAAAGTTCCTTCAAAACAAACTTGTAAAATTCTAGTCTTTTGACTTCTATGGGACTACTCCACGCTATGAACAAAACCAGACATCAGCAGACTTTTTGTCACCCAATTCAATCGAAGCAGGAGCAGGCACCATACAGAAATTAATGTTCAACTTTAGTAAGACCAATGTTTCACTTAAAAGATGTTATTAAAATACTATTACCTCCAGCAAGGATCTTCTCTTCCATATCATTCATTTGTTTCTTGTACGCTTTTAAAGCAGCTTCTTTAAATGATGGTCGTATTCTTTTTTTCTTTGGGGTTTCAACAAGCACCTCGGGGACATTCTGATTTTCATCTTCCCTTACTTCTATGTCAGCAGCCACATCCCTTTCAACTTCCAATATCTCTCCACTGACCACACTGTCAAACTGAATGTCATATTGTTCCTCTGGTAGTATGGCATATGGGGTTTCATACGAAGGCTGCCCCAGTTCATAGTCCTGGACCTGCTCACTAGTTTCACTACTATTAGTTCTATTTTCTAGTTTAGCAAGGACTTGTTCCATTACTTCTACATAGTCTGTTTCGTTCTCACCAGGTGGTTCAACCAAGTCCTCCTCATACTCTGCTTTGTAGCAATAAGGCTCGGCATAAACATCAGAATCGAGTGTTGTACTCGACTCATTCGCAGTAGACTGAGATAAAGTTCTAAACCTTCCCATGAAAGATGATCCGCTGTCTTCATACCCACTTAAACTTTGTGTGCTTTTATTCCAGACTACTTCTAAAGCTGACTTCGCGCGTTGAAGTGTAGATCCAAATTTAGGAAAGCTGAAAGTCTTATCAGAAAGATCTATGCTTAATCGGCTGTGCCACGACTTAGGGGCTGTTTCTTCCGAGTCATCGCTTGGGAGTTCGCTCTGACTGCGGTACATCATAGGCAATCTGTTTTGATTCTGATAGGAAGAGATAGAATTTGTTTCCTGATATTCATCATATTGACCAGTCCACTGACTTTGTGATTCACTATCAAGGCCTGGACATGATGGAGAAGTACCATCAAGGGTAAAATCATAGCTTTCAGTATCATACTGGAGGTCAGAACTTTGGCACTTCCCAAAATCTGTCTGTTGATCTGAAGGACTGCTCATATCATACACAAAAACCTCCTGTGTGGATGAGTCTAGGCCCAAATCTTCCCCTTGTTTCAACTGATTCCAGTCCTTCCATGGGGAAAGATCATCATGTAAAGAAAGCTGAGAATCACTATAGCGGCTTCTGTCTCCAGATGCACATATTATTCCATTGCTTAATCCACTGTCAGCAGTTTCTGTGTTCTCTACGTCATTTTGCTCTGGATACTCTTGCATATCTTGGACAAAGGTCTGATCCTGGGAACTGCCATACCAGTTCGTAGCATCATCTTGCTTTCGCTGCCAAAGTTCTCGATCAGAGGAAGACAACAGTGAACTGCCATTTGTTCTGCTAAAATACTGATTTTCTGAAAAATCCTCAGAGTAAGACTGACACAATTTTGAGAAATCCGACTCTGAACGGCTAAGTTTCGGCGTTGCAAAGTCATTCTGTAAATGCCACAGAGGAGTCATGTCTGAATAATAGGTCTTTGATTGTTTTTCCAAGTTGTCAAATTCTGGTGACTGGTTGTCATAATTTCCTCTGTTTGAAAAGGTGCTGCTGTCAGCAGTTCTATTAAGGTCTGTCATATCTGGGGACTTGATACTTCCCTTTGTAGTGCTTGTTTTTATTTGAAGTGCAGATTTAGATATCTTTGCATAACTGTTCTTATTTATATCTGATTCCAAGTCTTTATCACTGTCAGGTGACTCCCAGTCATGCATTTTAGTTTTTGTCTCCACAGTTAAAAGTTTCATATCCATGCTCTCATATGTCTGAGAGGAAGGTAGCCCTCTTTCTTTTTTGTCTTTTATGTCATGGGAAAAGATATCTGTAGAAATTCCAATGCCAGTTCCCTTAAGTTTATAAGACTTTTTTAAAATCAGATCTCTCTGCTGTGATGACTCGAAGTAAACAAGAATTGGTCTCGGCTTTGCATTTGGACAGTCTCTTTGCTGCCCCAGTCTTTGGGCAAACTCAATTTTTATAGTGCTTTGTGCCTCCGAGAACCCCATTTTATCTATTAATATTTTGTAAACTGTGCTTTCAGTTGTTTCAAGTCTCTCTTCAGGCACATTTAGAAACCTAAGACTTGCTTTGTTTCCTGGATGCCCTATCTGCTTAATGTAGTCGTGTATGTCCCGCGTTTCTCTTCTAGACTGCACAAATCCAGTTCGCAATTGTTCGATTTCATTTTGTACAACTTCTACACTACTAGAAATTTCATCGATGGATTGTTTCAGAGCATTAACGTGTCCTCTTAATTCAGAAAGTTCTGTTTCAATTTGACTTATTCCCTGAAGCTCTTTAAAGATCATTTCCATAACATCATGGGTCTGACTGATGCAACTCGTTGAGCTAAAGCCAGGTTCAAGAGTATTTGATTTCTGGTGACGGCCAGTTCTGTCTAGAGATTTACTTCTTAAGCCCCATGTTTTCCTCCACGCACTTAGTTCTGAGTCTGATGAGACACATTCTTGACTCTTCTTCCATTTCCTTAGTTTTCGTAAAGCTCCCAGCTTCAGCGTGTGTAAAGTACGCTCTCCGTCAGAACTTCCATCAGATGGTGCAAGGCTGCTCAAGCTTTTTCTGTTGCGTCTCACAGGCATCGTGTGTGATAAGTATTCGTTTTTCTTGCTGTTACTTTTTACTTCACTTAATGACTCAGAATATGAACTATCATTTGAAGACAGATCTTGAACGATATCTTCGTTATTATTGTTTGTTACAAAAACATGCTTCTGCAGTCCATTTGCAATAGCAACTCTGTAACTGAATGTTGGAGAAAGGGAAAATTCCTTGTTACTTTCCTCTTCTTCAGTTGATAAGTTGCGAGCAGATGGACACTTGGCAATCTTTTTAACAGTGCTTTTTAAGGTATTAGAAAATTTTGGATTCTTTGTTTGTCCAATCTGAGTTAAATCTTGTTCCTTTTTGCTCTGACAACTCTCTTTCCTTTTTGTACTGTTTCCCGATTTCTTTGTAAACATTCCTTTGCAAATCTTATATATGTAAGATGAGATCAGGCTCCTTAAGAGGGCAGAAACCATGGAGTGTAATTTATATTGAGCTGTTTCCAGAAAACACAATTTTTGATGCAGCCAAGTATTTGTATGTCCAACGGGTTCATCAGCAAATATTTAATCAACAGAGACTACAGACAGAAACTATTGATGGTCTGGTATAATTCGACAGAAAAAACCCTAAATAATCACACATCTGCTTGTTCAAAACCAAATCCTGGAGTTTTGTATGTCTTGCAAAATCTCACTCTGTTGCACATAGCTTCTTGAAGAGTCTAAAAAGGAGGGAATGACATTATAACGGCTGCCAACCAAACTAATTATTCAATAGAACTGATGTTGTTTTAACTGGGTTACAGTGGAAACACAGAACAATTAAGTATTTATTTCTATTTTCCCCATAATTGAATATAATTTTTCATGACCAATTGAAACTGAAAGCAGTTACAAGCAAATCTTTTTACCATAAAGAAACTATACTTATTTACAGACTTCTTTGTCCAGTTTAATTCTTTAACTGAGATATTTAGTATCAACGTTGTCTGCTTTCTTTCAGAGTAATGACATTTCAATTTAGATCCATATAATATACAGCAGTGGTCAAAAGTCAGGCGAACAAGTTGTTACTAGCCAGTAAAACAGAAAATAACAGAAAATCAAAATGAAAACTGATGGAACATTCTCATCCAGGTTACTGAATTTTACATTTTTCTGGTCACAGGGAAAACAAAACAAACAACAACATCAAACCAACTAAAAAAGCCCCAACCCTACAAAAAACAAGAGGAAAAGGGAGAAACATACGATTGACAAGTCTTAGGACAAAACCGGGTGCCATTACAACAGGAAAGCAATTTGATGTAAAATATGGAGGAGTAACAAAAGATTTCATGAGGTATCTGGAAGCTTCTATTCCATAAAACAAAAGCTTGTACTCCACAGAAATGTAGTCAATGCATTTTAGATAGAAAAATGTACTTTTTTATACAGCATATCAGTCACCTCCCGGTCTCACAGCTGCAGAATAAAATCAAGACTAATAGCTCAGAAAAATCCAACAAAGTCAAAACAGCCATTTCAGTTTCTAAAGCAGCTCAGAATTCTTTGGCACAATAAGAAGTTTATTTAGACACAGAGTATACGAAGGGTTAAAACCTTCTCTGTGGTGACTTAAGGATATGAACTCTCCTCTTTGACTGCAAACTGCATGGCACTATATGAAACATCATGGTCCCCTCACACACTTGAAGACCTGATTTTTTTATTACACAGTGTGTCTTCGTTGACCTTATTATTATACTTACGTTATGGTCAATAATACACACTAACTACTGATTCATACTGCAGCAGGAAAATGCACCATGTTGGACAGAGCCCAAGCAAAGCTGGTAAAAGCCTGGTAGGCTTCTGGAATCCTGGCACAGAAGATGTAAATAGACTTATTTCTTTTCCAGTTACAAGAAAACCCTGGGATACAGCACAAAAGTGAGCAGAACAAGAACAGACGATGTTCTTCATCCTTCCTGAAGTTGCTGCCTGTTATTTGAAAAAAGGTGAAGTATTTGTGAAACATGAATTACGTTTTTAACATACGTGCATCAGCATAGCTCTTGTGACTTCTTTTTCTTCCAGGCTTATATCTGAAGTCAGGGTGTTAAGAATGAAATAAAAGCAAGTAAAGTCTGGAAGCAAAAGAATGCTCAATGAGACTGGATGTGATTTTCAAGGCATGCAAATGCCATCTCTCAGAATATTACAGAGCTCTCACTAGAGCCAAGGCTGTCTTGGTTTCACATATTACTGGTAGAGGAACGAACCATCCTGGGATGCTTTTCAATATCAAAGGCATGTTTCTAGATGTAGAAACACTTGTTAACCATTCAGCTCTTACAGTGAATGTTTGTAACCTTTTCCTGAACAAAACTTAAAGCGTGACTGCCTGCCTCCTCTGCCCACACAACCACAGGTTCTTAGTGTCCTTTTCTACAAACTGCACTCAAATGACCTGAACATTCTTCTAACTGCAAAGATTTCAAACCAACAATGTATAAACAAGCTGGAAGGCTTCTTTATTGGCTTAGGCTACAAAACATCAAGAAATAATGAAGCTATTATTGGAATCTGGAACATTTTCATTCATTTTTAAAAAAATGTTTCATTCTTCTATGTAGAATAATCTTGATTTAATGTCTATTTTATCCAATGCCTAACCTATGCTCTTTATCAGAGATAAAGTATTATAAATAGCTACAAATTCAGTACTCAGTTTAAATAAACTCAGTTTCTGACAACGTCACAGTAAATTAAAAGTTGCACTGTCACAAACACAAACAGATCTGCTAAATGGAGCAGATTTATGTTCTGTCATGCGAGTTCCATGCTATATTGGTCGTGTGATCTGGTCAGCAGTTTACAGCCCACCATTGCTCTGTCATATACTTCTTTTCTAAAGTTGTACATCTACCCATGGAATCCAGTTTGAGTCATTATAGGTTACATCCGTTTCTTACCGTAAAGATACGCATTGGGTCGTTCTTACCATTTCAAATGAGTATAGGTGAAAATTCTAGGAAATAAGGAACAGTCTTTCGAGAAGCACATAGGACTAAGTCAATTATTTGAATGAGCTGCAAGTTGTCATTCAGTGGTTTTCTGGATTTATCCAGGTTTCCCAATGAATCACCATGATCCTAGTTTTTATTTTCACTTTGCCTGTGTATTGACTTAAGTAATTTCCATGATAAAGTTGAACAAAGCTGGGTTAACTCATTCTAAGCACAAAGAATCAAGTTGAAATGCTACAGCAGTAAAATACAGACTTTATGCTAGATGGTTATAGAGCAGGAAACCGAAAAGTGTTATGGACTGTGAGACTAGAAATAAAATAAATTGTTAATGGGTTCCATCAGTACAGAAAGGACACAATGAAAGTTTCTTCAACTTTTTACCCATAGCGAGTCTAAATATAGACTTGTCAATCAACTTGATGGTGAACAAGTGATTGGATTAATTTAAATGTTACTGTTGATACCAAAGCATTGTCAAAATAAAACTTGTCAGTTGGAAACATCAGGTATAGGGGATCTTATTCTGAAGCCTAAAATGAACGTGTCAGGTAGAAGGGGCGCAGAGTGGGCAGGGTTAAGAATGATAGCTTTTCAAATAATACAAGCAGTGTGTTTTAGTTACATGTCTGAACACCAGGTCCTCACAGATTCCCAAATTTCTTTTCATTTTATGAAAACCATCCCTCTATTTTTGTAAAGAAATAAAATTGAATCATCTTAACTAAAATCATTTCACTATTTAAAAAGAATAGCTGGATCACTGCTGACCTTCTGTTTGGATCCCAGTGAATAGCCCTTACAGCAGCCCTCTCCACTCAGTGGTAGCTTTGTGGGTGCAGACTGTCCCATGAAAAAAGCAAGAAACAGGCAGAAGCATAGTCCTGTTTTACTCTATTAATCAACTACAAAAGGCCTGTGTGTATTGGAGGAGAGCAGGGAAGATGAGATTAAAGTGCAGTCCCTGTAAAAAGGTGTTCAGCAGTTCCTGTCACAGCACCAAGGCACTAGAGGAAAACAAAACCAAACCAAAAAGTGTTTTTCTGCAGCAATATCACTCTGCATTACTGCTGAAGTAGTCACTACCACCTATAGGCAGCAACATCTATTTGTGACATGCAAAATGCTTCACAGAAATGAATTGATCACACGTTACAGACAAAATGTAAATAGTCCACTTTGCAGCTGCAGAAACTGAGGCTAAGAGAGGTCCTCTTACTACCAAAAATGTAAGGAATCAATAACAGAATAACCAGAATTCAAATCTACAGATTTATCAAGTATGGTTTTTTTAATAGCCCTAAGATCACCTGGCAGTGAGGATATCCTGACATAACTGTATTTAACACCAGTGTATGTCTGTTGGGCAAAATCTATGCTACCCTTCCTTAGACGAGCATAACTGTGTATACTGTAGATTGCGTCATTAGTTTACTATCACAGTAGCATTATACTTGCAGTCATCTCAGATGACCTAATTTGGAAGAACTACATTTGGAACAATTATCTGCTCCTTTATATTCTTAAATTCTCCTTATATACTTAAATACTGACATTTGTTGTCAGTGTTATTGGCGAGCCTCTCAAGGTAAAGTGATACTTGTCTTAATACTGCGTGTGTTACTGAGATGATCTGTCTGCAGACCCTGGCACAGACAGGGACAACAGCAAGAAAGTAGCTCTGCTTTCTCTTTTGAATAGTTGTCTTTGTTCCAGGAATTCCTCAGGTTTTCACCAGCAGGATTTTGCCTTATCACTCCCTCTAACATTCACATCAGAGCACGGAGTGCTATCAGCACTCTCTCCTTTTGCCTCGAAAGCCATTTCTATTGTCCATCCATATAAATTTGGAAAGTTCACTGCATCTGCTTATTTATCTGGTGATATTTCTCTATGTATACTGTTATTAATGCATCTAACTGCCATTAAACATGTTACCTTTCTGTTTATGGGGAATGCTACCAACACAACTAACCACCAAGCTGCAGTTTCAAACCCCAGCCTAAAAAGACTGCAATGTGCTTATTTTTTAACCCACATGGCCTACTGCTGTCCTGAAGAGCACGGCCATCTGCTCATCAAGTACGGGATGGAATTCAATCTAAATATTTAACTGTCATACTGCAGGACTGGTCATTCATAGCTGTTACTTGACTTATCTGTTCTTTCAATATAAAACTTAATCGAGTTTAAGGATAGACACAAATAACACGTGCTAAAAAGTGACTTTGGCTCGTAGTGATTTAGAAGAACATCTAAATCACAGAAACCATATAGAAAACTTTGTATGTTACTGAATTAAGTCAGTGTTTAAAAGTTTTTTGCAATTAAACTACTTTATAATATATAGAAGCATATTGTCTTCAGGGGAACTTAGAAGCAACTGTAAATTCTCAGCTAGCTAAACCAAGAAATTATTCAGGAGAGAAAAGGTAATCTTCCCTGCTCCCCTACTGCTATGACCACTATAGAAAAAGAGAGGAAAAACCACAGTTTTTCCTCAATGACTGTTAAAGATAGACATGAGTTACACCACACTAGACAATAGTTACACTATTCTCCGCACTTTTATGTGTATTTGCAATACCTGCATTTCTCTAAAAAGTATTGTTACAGCAACAGTGAGGCTAAAGTAGCCAACCAATTATTTATGAACTACGAATAAAATTGTTGAAGGCATTTAGAACATTATTTCTTTAGAAACAAATGTGTAGTATGGTATTTCTATTATAAATATGAAAATGGCATTTGAAGCAATTGTCCTTAAAGGACAATGGCTTTGACTAGAATTAAGAAGAGATTTCCTGAATACAGTAAATTAACACTTAAATGTAATAAGCTATTGAACTGATTCCTAATGTTAAACACACTCCATTTGGAGAGCAGTAGATAGCTTTGGACAGTGTAGCTGAATATATTAACGCACACAAGGTTTAAGGGACTGCAGCTTCAGCATCATTAGGCTAAATGTTTCTAGGTGTTTCCCCAACTTTTAAAATGAAACACAGGGCAAAAATAAGAAAAAAAAGAAAAGAGACTATAGTGTATGAAGAAGGTGGCAATAGTGAACCTGAGAGTTCTTTCCCACCTTTCACAGCTGTATATGTATGCTGTCCTACATACATTAATTTTTAGTCAATACTCTCACTTCAAAAGCTGCTAAGTTTTAGGGATACTTCCACTCAATAGTTCATTCCTGTTTAAATACAGGCTACAAAAGGAATTGAAAACCTCGTGAGGAAAAAGTTACCTACTGACACTATGAGGATAACTGTATTACTGAGTCAGCACCAGGCATATTAAATTCTAAGAGTTAGACTATTACATGCATGCTATTATGTCAGATTACCTCAAATATACAAAAGATTTACTGTATGGAGTACAGAATGATCAGAACCTATGTACTGCCTTTAAAAAACAGAAAGCATCAACACACATCTGAACAAACCTCAGCTCTGTTAATTTTGCCTGTGTTTTTAATTAGGAGTTTCTTTAGAGTATTATACCCTGAGAGCTCAAGTGGTTTAATTTACACTGAAGCATAACACATATGGAGAGGTATATTTACAGCATACTGAGTGTACATTCAGAGTCTCGTGTAATACTAACATTTCCAATGTTTCAGCAACTTTAAACAATCTCTATATTTACTCCATCAGAAAAATATAAAAAAATCTTCTCAATTTTCTTCCAGGTATAGAATTTTAATCCTCTAATTGCACTGGCCTGAGCCTTGGGATGGGCATTTCTCTACCCTGAATCAGATCTCTTCTGGACAGAGACCACCATGGAGCTTGTGACGATGTGTGCGCTACATCACCCTATGTAATACAGACTGTTTTAGAGAGCTGTGATTTTTTTGCCTGTTTGCTTTTTGGGGTGGATTTTTTTTGTTTAAACTACTTACAAAAATTCTCTGTGAAACGTTTAGGTTAAGGGAACAACTTTAAACAGGCAAAATGTTACTTGCAAGCCCTCTGGATTCCATCCTTCCCCCACAGAAAGGGTTTAAATATTTTCTAAAGTGTGGTTACCTAATAAATCCATTAAATTTTTAGAACACAAGAACATAAAGTGGAAAGTTTTTGACAAAGAGGTCTTTCATTTGATGAATGGCAGGAGTCACCTGTGATACCTGCATTTGATAAATGCCACAAACACAAACTACTGCAGCTACTGTTGACAGCAACATACACTAGGATGAGTAGGCTCACACAGAGAGGAACCGTGCTTGCTGAACACCTGAAATGACATTCATCGATAAGGATGGTAGATATTAAAAATAATTCTGAAGTTGCTGCAAAAATTTTATGAGAAAAAACTCTCTGCTTTCTTTGCTTCAGTACTGACAGCTATGGAGTGATACTTTGATTTCCACCCGAAAGTAAGAACCTCTGCTTTAGAGCTACCAGCCTAATTGAATGACACAGGTAAGATGAGAAAAACAAACTCTGTACAAGAACCTTCTTAGGTGCCAAAGAATTTTTATGCTTCAGAGCTTCCATTTTACCGTAATGGTCTCACAAGACAGAATCTACTACACTACTTCATTCTTCCTCGATTCTCACAACACCACAGTTAAAAGAAAATTTGGAATTTTCAGTCCTCCTTGACAATGAACTGGGAGATATTCGGAGCTATCAGTCTTCTCCTCCTTGGTAATACTCTGGAATCCCAGTACTTCACCTGTGATTTCCCAAGTGTTCCCACAGCAATATATACTCATGATGATAAAGTTGTGCTGACATCACTGCAGGATCAAGCAAATGGTATAGTGACAGAAAACCTTTATACCACTCTCTTCGGGTTGTGTAAATTCCACTGGAAAAAACCCTAATTTATCTTGCATCATGACTTCTTTCTGTATGAAAGGTCTTGGAGATGACAGTTAACCATAATTTCTACCTTAATGCCCTTTACAACATTAATTTATGATGAAAAAAAGGATGTTTTAAACTTAAATACCACTTTTCATTCTTAATGCTTTTAGACTCAGCAGCATTCTCTGAACACTTCTCTCAGTGTATTGATTTATATGGTAAGAATTAGCACTGATTTTTAGAATACTCAAATGTGTCAAGTAACCTCACATTTTCAATAGTCAAACCACAGTTGTGTATTACGCTAAAGGCATCTGTTTTATATAATCACTGACAGCTTCATTAAGGAAACAAGCGTTGTTTCACCTCTGCTTTGCATAATAACTGCAACTTTATGATCAGCGTTTCTTTTTGCATTAGAAAGCAATGAAACAACATTACACCTATGAATGCTTTTAAGGCACAAAAATTCCTGTCAGCCAAGGGTTAACATCCAGTATTAAGATGCTGGAACTGATATTAACCCTTTTTGTATCAACATGTTTTTTTAAAAAATACTTAAAACTGGGCTCCATTCAAATTAGAAATGCAAAAGAATGTTTTAAGAGATTGCAGGACTACTGAACAATCAGAGGAGCATTATTTTTTGTGTCTTCAATAGTTTTAACACATTTTTACTAGACATGCTCGTTATAAGACACCTATTAGTGTCACCTTAAGGGCACATAGCTTTACATTGTATTTCACTTATTACATACAATCAGTAGTCAGTTGAAAAAAATATTAATAAAGACAAAAAATGCAATAGGATCTATGTGACTAAAGAAAGTTGGGGGTTAATGAATACAGTCAGATTTTTATATCTGCATAATTCTTCCTCTTAAAGCAAAATGAACCATCAATCTCATATTAAGAAATTAGTTTCAGCTACTATTACTTGGCCTCTGGAATTGCAGAAGGCAAAACACTAATATCTCCTTGAACCTAAAAGAATGGACAAAAGTATTAAATAGCTACAGCGTTTTACCAGGTTGTGGATTGGGGGAGGTACACGAGAGGGTATTCTGACACATAGGTTTAGCTGTGGAACAGAATCCAGCTTGTATTCTAAGCAAGCTCCCTCTTTCAAAAGAAAGCTGCAGGGTGTTCATCTTGAAGATTAATCAAGACCCAGAAATACATAAGCATTCGTAAAGCTTAATTTATTACTAATCCTATCATGAACTAGGAAAAAAGCACTGGCAGATACAAGCAAAAAAGACTGTAGTTTCACCACGTATTCATATATCCAAGAGATGTATCTTTTCATACCAACTAAAATGTTCCAACTCATTGTGAAATCTAATACTATATTGTCTTACACAGCTCATACTGTGAACTTACCAACATCACAAAATACCCCCCCCACTTTTTAACAAAGTGTTGATTCGTAAGTTCGCAAGCCCAGACAGTTTAGTCAACATTATAGCATTAGAAAACAAATCAGTTACAAATCAATGCATTACATTAGCTAGAACAGTGGGAGGTACATTCAGAATGAAAATAAGGAAAGGAAAGGAAACAAAGGAAACAGAAAAATGCATGCGGACTAGATACAAAAATACAAAGAGGATACATACCTGGATTAAATTCTTCTTAAAAATAAAACACAAATTACATACCACCATCTTTATATTATTTCCAGTTATGCAGAAATACTGTACACAATTCCATTACTATTTTGCCGTTCTTCTTTCAGCCTTTAAACCAGTACAACACAACATGAGGCAGCTTCTCAGCGATTCAACTCAAGTGCAATCAGGCATGCTGTTAGTCCGCAACGGTATCTGTTCTAAATTCCACTGTATTCCCTAGGCAGCATTAAATGTGGTTTCTTTTTTTCCTCCCTCTACCGTTTTCCCCCTCCTACAACTTGTGCTAACAGCTAAGAGTAATCATAGTGTTAGCTACTAAATCATTCTGCAGCTCAGCTTTATTTCTCCTCTATAATAGGAAAATGGGAGTCAGTGTCCTACTCCTGCTCAAATACAACATCAACATGAGAGAACAGTAATCATCCTGGTGTTTTATGTGCTGGTAACTTCCCCCGTTGCTGTTTTCTCCTGCCACCGCTTCTGAATGCAGCATTCGCTGCAACAGCCACAGCCCTCCTGTGTGGAAGGCAGCCCCTCTGCCTCACAGATAGAGTAAAATAGGCTTATTGAGAACCCTTGCTCACAGAAACAACACATGCAGTGCAGCGTGAGAGCTAGCAGGTGCATCAGTGGCCACAAGGATAACGGTGTGAGATAGTATCTCTTGCTTGGTAGAGCCATTTTTTGCCTAACCTTCTATTTATCAGTCTGACACGACCCAGAGAAACAGCTCTATAGCTATTTCTTTCAGCAATGTTTTCCTCAACAGCTGGTCACTTTTGGCGAGGGATCAGCTAAATAGATTCGTAACTGTTATCATTCCATGATTATTAAGGGTGTTCCAGATAAGAAGCAGCATATCACTCTGTTTTCCATGAAAAGTATTTTGTATGCTCCTAATTAACACCTAGACAGTAGGACTCAGTCATTTTAGGACTCAGTCATTTGTTTACTGGGATTTAAATAGCAGAATGGATTATTATTCTGCATGCAGTGAGTAAATTACCCTGTACAGCCTACAATGGGCTTTTTTTCAAGTGTTAATAGATTTAATAATGTGTGTAGTGCCACACTCAGCCTTACATATATTGAGGATTTTTTAAAACTCCAATATATGAAAAACTACAGATATACATCTAGAATGATCCTATATAAAACCATCTACATACAGAGTATACGTGAAATCTAAATGTCAAAGTTTCACAGAACAGACGTACATGCATAAACCCACAGGTATGCTATCATCCCCTTTAACCCTGGGGATAACAGCACTGGAATGCCATGTGAAATATGAAGTTTTCACCTAGTAAACAATGTATGTTTCCTATATAAAAATAGACAAAACTTTGGACTTTCTGGTAATAGCTGACACATTTGTAACAGAAAAAACCTGTCATTCAGTTATTTACTTCAAAAAAATACATTAAGGATACCTAAACACTTAAAAGTACTAAACACTTTCTAGTAATACTTATTTAAAGCTTATTGGTCGTAGATTTCACTTCCTGCAATCCTTGTACTATTGTTAGTAATGAGATCTTGGGATACAGTGCTTTCTAAGTACAATTTATAAATGTAACAATTCTCGAATAAAATCTCTTACATATAGCGGTAAAATTAATACTTCTGGTTTTTTCGGTATGTCATTGTAAAAATAATTATTGACCATGATATTTATTATGT
>NW_010176532.1:26588-40475 GCF_000695765.1 Mesitornis unicolor | reverse complement strand
GAAATGAATGCAGCCTATAAATACTCCATTAATTAGATTTATAGTTAAGAACCAGATGAATGAATGCTTTACTATTCAAATCTTATTGTAGTTATTAGCCTGCAGCAATTACTTAATATTCGGTCTAGGCTTAAATAAACTGATGCTTCAAATCTGCCACGTTGCATGCCAACAAAGAATACAAGAAAACTTTTATAAGTACACAATAGGAAATATTCCACCGGTATCAGTACTCAGCGATAAAGTCCTGATTACATGAGATATGAGATGTAACAGCAGTGCCTCTCAAAACCAACAGGACTGCTCATAGAAGCATTTTTTTTAAAAGCAAAAAATAAAGAAAAATCTGGTAGCATAATCAAGCATGGCCACTCACAGTAGACACACACTTACAACAGAAAGAATATATTGACCCTGCTTATACTAATCTGCTACATTAGCAGATGTTGAGTGCTTCACTTTGAAGCCACTTGATAGTCAAGCATAAGCAGAGAATTCGATCTGCCAGATTGATATTTAAGAAGGAAAAGTAAAACCAAACCAAACAAAAAAAACCCAATCCAAAGCTTTTCAAGAATTAATTATGACTTATCTACCCTGGAATTAAAATCTGTGTAGAATTTGCCCAAGCCATTAAAGCGCTGACTTCACTTGTAATAGTACTGACCAATCAGGATTCTAGTTTCATGTATAAATACATACCAATTACTTGCAACTGGAGTTACCCAAATTCATCTTCACGATAAAGTTATGTTGTACCTCTGTTCACACGATCCTTCCATAGATAGGATGTTAAGAACTTTCCATAGTAAATACATGAGCAGAGATTTTTCCTTCTGTGCAGGAAGTAAAATTCTCACAGTTCTGGGAGCCCAGGTGCTTGTAAAACAATGACTGGAATGAAATAACTGTGCATCTTGAAACGGCATCCGTGTCAGCCTTCAATAAACTAACACAATGGAGCACTTTGCACACGTGGGCCATTTGTGTTCGTGCGGTTCCTTGCCAGTAATCTCACACGTTGATGAAGCTGGTCCTAAAGAACTACACATTTAAGGGTACACACTGAGCTACTGTACTTTGTAAACACGGTGTTAAAGATATAACTCTCACGTGTGGAAGGAACAGGAAAAATACAGACTATGTACAGAGATGTTGCAATTTGTGACACAATTCTAGCCAATCCCTGTACGTAATGAAGAAAAACAACAAAACCCCACCAAACCCAAACACCAACCACCACGACTCTCAACCCTCACAAAAAAATAACCAAACCAAACCAAACAAACCAGCCCGGATCACACACCAAACCAAAAAACCCCAAACCCTAATGGCCAGCTATAAGCCTTCATGGAGAGAACAGCTATTCTCTGTGCCTATTCCAGGATTACGTGACCATGACTTTCAGAGATGGTTCTTGGAATTCTTAGGAATAAAAGTCTGACCAGTGAAAATATTTCAGTAATTTCTATCAGTATTTTTAAGTAATGAAACCGGTGCTAAATAACACATAGCTATTATAGTTATTTATTGACTGTTTCTATGGTGTAACACTTATATTGCAATGGTGACAATTATAAACTGATGGAACCAACTAGAAGTAATTTATATTTTGGGATGGGTTTCACCCTGAAAGTTGGAAAAACTGTCACAGCTGTCTTTCCCCTGCCCCTCACTTTCCTGCTCTGCTGAAGGGGTGGCTATTTCTTCTGTTTCATTAAAGGAAGGCAACAAGCATGTCAATTCTTAAATCTAATCAATCAATTACAAATAGACCTAATGAATAGGTTCTGTAATTATAATCTCATCTAAGAGATGCCCAGATTGGAGGTCTGTGAAACTGGGAAGAATAGAAAGGAAGCATCTCTAGTCAATCTCCCTGCTTCCGCCGCAGAGATGCTCGGTACCGCCCTGCTCCCCCCGGGGCTCTCCTCACAGGGGCGGCAGGGACCGCGCCCGGGCGGCCGCGGGAGGGGGAGGTGGGAGTCCCCGGTGCCACGCCGCTCCGAGCGCGCCCCCTGCTGACAGCTCGGGGAGCTCCCGGCCCCGCGGCGGCCCCGGTGCTACACGCAGGTCCGGGGGGGCTGGTGGGTTCACATCAGGTACTTACATGGGCTAAGACACTGAATTACAGGAGGTGATCACGTTGCTCGTACTGAATTTTGGTTTAAGCTGTGGAAAGTTCTCACATCTACAGCTCTTAATAGAATTCCTATTAAAAATAGAGAGAAATGTATAGAATATAGCATCTCCACCCCATTTTTTCTGAAAGCACACACAGAGTTTTAAAGATATTCTTCTCCATAAAAGACTTTTTTTTTCCTATACAATGATTATTTGCTTTACTCTAAAGCTTAGTGCTTTCTTCCAAAAAGAAGCTGTTGTAAGAAGAGGAGAAAAGATAAAATAACTATTAATGAGATACAAATCTTGATATTCCACAAGTGCACAGAATCCACCTGTGAGCTGTTTCAGATGACTATGATAAACGTTTTGGAGTTTCTGAAGTTATGCAAGCTAAGGCTATTTCATACTCAGCACAAAACTTTTCCAAACACTGTTTCCTTAAAACAATCTCTACGTTAATAAAATTATGCAGCTTGAATTCCGTATTGAAGTAAAATCACTTGTGAGATTTTTTCTGAATAGCAGTTAACAGGGAATAGGCAAACAATTTAAACACATGATAGCAGATTCTTGCCAGCTGCAAATTAAACAAAAATTGGACCTGATTTCAGACGGAATCACAAGATGGGATCACAGTGAAAAGCAAATACTGAAACAAACAAACAAAACCAACAACAAACCAAGAAAGGCCAATAGCTACATACATTTCAGGAAGACAAAGGGAGCTTCCTCCCCATCTGGATACATCAAGCACCTAAAGGCACAACGTTACGCATTTGAAATGGTAACGTAAGAACACACATTACTCCTGCAATTTAATACTCCCATCGTGTTCTTTCCTTATGACTGTTTTGTTCATTGTTGCCCTCCAGGAATGTGTTCATTCTGCAGACTAATTGATTTTCTTGTCTAGGAAAGCAGGAAGTTTACTAAAATTTTTTTTAAAAATCAAGTCTTTGATTCAGTTGCTACTTTTCATGTAAGGAACTGGTTTTGCTTTGATGCTTTGCTTTCTGTTAGTGAGTCTCTTTATTTAGCCATAGTTATAACATTTTCTGCAGTAACTGATCTCTTCCAGATATTATTATTAAAGCAGTAAACTCTTCATTAATCACAGGAAATACAATATTTCCGTTTCTAAATATTAACTCAGACAACCGTTCTATTAAAATGTCTCAAATTCTGGAAGAAAACACCCAAAGTTTTGTCAGAACATGAATCTTCATTATTTTTCCAACACTGCAATATAACTACTAAGTTGTACAGCTTTGTACTTTATGCAGAAGAATATGCTGATCTTTACAGAAATTAATGTAAAATGGCTGAGGACTCACATAAGTTGCAATTATGCAAATACTTATTTTTACTCTCTTAAAATTACGTATAAACTTATCACTGGTGCTATTGACATGAAAGTATAATGAGCTCTAAGTAACATAATTTGCCTGCTTTTTCACATTTACCCCATTACATACAAGTAATCTTTTATTATTGCCTCTTAAAAGTGATTTATTTCTATTGATTCTTTACACTTTGGCTCCAGATAAAATAACCCTTACAATATGCAAGTGCTGCCTCAGATCTAACTATATACGTTGGACTTTCCTGGGCCTTTCTTGTCTCAGGTCTATCAGTGCATGCTTCTTGGTCTCAGCTGAGGAACTGATTGTTATCTCCAGCCTGAGGGTTCAAGTTTCTTTGATCCAAGGTCTCCTCAAATACAGTACAGGTGTATGACCTTGGCTGAGCTTTACTTAGAAGGCTGCAATTATGATGTGAGCAAGACAAGAAGTGCAGGAGGATGGGGGCAGGGGGGCAGGGAAGTCAGCAGCCCAAGGATTTCAGAGGTTACATACTGTTATGAAAAGCTGTAAAAGGGGAGAGAGGGCAGTAATAAAGAGAATCTGAGGATGGTAATTCACTATCAGCAAAGATCAGCCCATTTCAAAGAGTGGCAGAGGGACTCCTTCCCTGCTTTCCCAGTTCAGTGGAACATGAAAATAGAACAAAAACACTTGGTCCTATCAGGGTGATGTAGATATTGATGATTAGCTTAGTGACTTCCTAATCCCAGCTTTCTATTGTCCAGAGTAAGAAATAAATAGTTGCTGTGGACTCTTAATTGACATTCATCCTGCTCACTGGAACAAAAGTAACAGCAGAGTTACAGCATCTCCATGCCACACAACCTTCAGTCATGCACTTAAATTCAAGTATATACTTAACAGTACTACTAACAGCACTAATTAAGAGCCATCTTGAGACTTGCCACGAGTTGCAGTAGCATGGAAAGCTTCAGCAATAAAGAGCACACCACCAAACTGGAAAAGAAAAATTTCTTCAGTAGTGAATTACAACAAACAACTCCACTAATTTGAAAACGGGTAAGGAGTGTAGAGCACAAGAAAGATCCATGATGATGAAGTAGGAACTCTCAGGCAGATGCTGCAATGATTCCAGAAGCTGAACTCTTGCAGCAATCCTTAATTCCAGAAAATAAAAACAACCAACAACTAAATATTCCAGTGAGTTTACTTAAAAAGATTGAAAAGAAACAAGCAGTTCTTTAGTCAGTTGAGCTGAGTTTGAGTTCATCTTTTTTCATAATATATATCCTGCACAAAAGCCGTGAGACATGGAAGACAAGGAGGTAGAATAAATTTTAAGTTAAAACATCATCCAGTTCTAATTAATCTGTGCTATGTAATTTACCAACAGTGCAGCATAAAACTTGTAACTGCTTCCATATAGCAGCGATATTTCTTACTTTTTATGACTTTCCTTCATGAGTGTTATCTTGACCTATTAGCTGAATTTCTAATCCATAGTCTCTACTTAAAACCGTGTCTTCTGCGCTGCAATCGTGATGAATCATGCATGATTTTTCAAGCCATGAATGGTGATGGATCAATCTCACATGGTCTCTTTGAGGAAATAATTAATGGTATTTGCAAGCATTGTACTCCTTGTGGGTTCAAACGGCCACCACACAAGTGAGATACGTTCTTGAACTTCTGCCTTTATCTGTGAATCACCTTTTGTCAAAGGAAACTTTCCAAACATCGTTTTTTGAAAGCCTGAAGGGCAACAATGAAATGATCTTAGGACTGTTAGTCCAGTCTATTCATGTTGACCTTACTACCTTCTTCCCGTAAACTCAAGCAGTTCAGACACAAGATATCAAGATCATTTGTATCATAGAACTGTTTGATATAACCTATCAATAATTTTACTCACATAATTGATAACAAAAGAGTGCATCATGAGGAAAAGACACCTAGAAAAGTCCTTTAACTCCCCAGGTATTTTGAGCTTTCTCATAACATCTGTGAACATTCGAAACCATTATCAAAACGTCTTAATATCTATTTTTAACACTTTGTGAAAAGAAAATACCTGTTTATTTCCATTTCAAGGCACAATTGCATACAAAATATTACTTGGAATGCAGGATTCAAAAAGTTGGTCAACTGAAAGAAGTTGCAGTTTGTTTGGACCTCTTGAAATCTTTTGAAGGGAATCTTTGCACTAATCTCATAGCCCCATGGCTCCTAACCAACGAATTATTTCTGCTTACACAGTCCTAAATTCCCACTGCTGTCACTGCGTAATATCTGCTTTAGTATTATTTATCAAGTCCTCTTTCTGAATAAGACAGTAAATCAATAGTGCTGACGGAACTAAGCAACTGATAGCTTCTCTGTTAGTGAGCATTCTCATACTGACCGTCACCACTGCATGCATCATACAGTTAACCATGAATCACAAACAACAGCACAAGAACAATTCACAGTGAATATTTAATCCTGTATTTTTATTTTTTTTTAACACTGGCACACACACTAATATTTTCTGATTTAATGGCATAAATTGTGACATACAGATGTGCTATGCTAATTCTGCAAACTAAGAAATAAGGCATGTAGGGAAGATTTGCTGAGGCAAATATGTGTCACTATCTGTGTTGACGTCCGAGTTACAAGCAGGCAATATAGTGCCACTATTTCACCATGTTTTGTTTCCAATATTCATTGTTAACACTAAACACAGTTGTGAAATGATACAAATATTAACTCACATGAGTAGTCTCCTGCTCAATGCTAGTCTTAGGAATCCATTATGCTCTGTGTTTTATAAAAACCATATCCACCTCAGAGAGGTGACAATTACTTATTCAAGTGATTATTGCAGGAAAACTGTCTCTACTACACATAGGATTAGTAGCTTAAGATATAATCAGAGTGACATACACAACTGACGTGGGAGGGAGGAAAGGGGAAAATCCATTTGATTGTACTCAATGCTGACACTGAGTTAAAAGGAAAAAAAACTTGGAAATGCATCTTTTCATAATTATTGCCAGTACTTCACAGCACTCACTTCATATCTGTTAGAGAACAAAGACAAAGGAAAAAAACTGCACCTGTTCACTTTTCCTAGCAGTACAGTGAACGTGAAACTAGAAAATGAATACTAGGATTGGAATATTGTAAAAGAATTCTGGTTTGGACTTTTGTTTTTAATGGATAAGCAGAGCATCAACTAAACGACCTTATCCAGTCCTGCACTGTCTTTTAAAAGCTATTAAATTCCTGATATGTAGTTTTCCTTTAAATGTTTAACTCCTCTCCCCTTCTAAATATGGAAAGGATTTCCCTAATACTTTTGTCTTAGCACTGTTATATCCTATGTGATTGCAAGAAGGCCTAACTATTGCTATTTCAAACAGACACCACAGCATTTTTAGATAGAAAAAGATGCATTCTCCAAAACAGCAGTTCGGTACTTTTCCTATCTGGTAATTCCTCTGGTGTTGAGTAAATATTCATGAGCTACAGTGTCGCTGGTGAATCACTGGATGTCATCTCATATTTGATCAGAACTGTCTGATTCAATTTCTTATTTCCATAGGTTAGCATTAAAAGCATACATTCCAAATGTCCTCGCTGGAGCTTAAGCCACCTATATATGTTTTCAAGTGCAGTAAGGATTCATGTTTGTTTCACCTATAAGGTGAAACAATACCTATCCTCCTTTATGGACAGGTATTTTGTAGTTCTCTAAAGACCAGCCACCTGAGAAACCTACTCACACAGTCATCTCTGTCCTAAGCTAAACCCACTTCCCTAAACCTCTAATAGTTAAAAGAAACCCAAAAATCATTGCTACTCCTCTGTTCTTAAAGGCGTCAAATTATGGATATCCTATCTATAGCATGCTCCAATGCCTAAAAACATTCCTTGCTGTTACTAAGAACTGCACTTTCTTTTTCCAGTTCCTTATGGATAGGGATAGTTCCCTTCTTGTGGAAGATCTTGCAGTGTAAATACCTACATATAGAGATTAGACATTTTGCTTTGTGCAAGATCTCCTCATGTGTGCATAGGCCCAGGAAAAAAGAAAAAAAACCAACAAGCTATAAACTATATAAAAAACCCTATATAAAACTATAGCTCTAAAGAAACTGATGAAGGTGCATCTTGGATGGGATTCAACTAGTGTTTACCACTGAACAGGTTTGGCTTTGCCCTAAGAGCAGAGGATTGGCATTGTACGCTATGTTACCCCAAAATGTTCACTAGTCTTTTTTTCCTTTTCATGAGAAAGAAAAAGCCTTTACTTCAGGCAGTGATGCCAAACTTACAGCCCTTTCAGAGAGACTGAGGATACTGATTGAGGCTGCGAGGATGAGAACTCTGTTCTATGGAGAGTTATACCTGCACTGCAAGAGCCACATGTAGGGACTGCACAGCTGCACTTGCTGGTGCACACCAGACATAAGCAGCAGCAAAAGGTGAACAGTTTAATGAAATAAAAAAAGAGTTATTAGTTCCTTTACTTTATCCAGAAGTGGTACACAACTGACATGACAGACAGCTACTGAGGAACCTGGACAAAAACTGATGATGTCTGAATTCCTGCCTGTTCATGCAAGACAATGGTTTGTACAGTTCAGGAGCAATAGTGAGAAAGAAAATACTTGGTACCATTATTGAATACAGAAACAGAGCAAGTGATCATAATAATTTCCCTTAATTATCACATCTAATAAAAAACCATCTGTTTAGGCAGTGGTATCCTAGATTTTTCTAGGAAAAAATATTAAAACAATATTCTTTAAACTATCTTTATTAAAATTATTGAAGTACTGAGATTTCTCAGTATGTAAAATTATTCAGAAACAGATGTCTGAAGTTACTGCTTCTGGATTAATATGCAACACAGATAAGATGGCCAAACCACGACCATTTCTCATCCTTCTAAAGAAAGTTTCAGAATCTCATTCTCTTTCTGTTTCAGAAAAAAAAACAAATCCTGAGGTGAGGGAACCACACAGATTTAAGAACAAATGGAAGGAATTGTCTCTATTATCAGAAAGTCAGCAGTCACATCCTCAGATCCTGCTCTAACAGATTAGCAGTTCACATGAACCAGAAGCCTTATACTGAATTGTCCCTCCATCTGAGAAAAGGCTTTAAATTACAGTAACACACCAGTAGTTTTAAGAGCAGGTCTTACCTTCTGAATAGCCCTGGCCCATCTTGCCTTTACGAAATTACTTCCATCAGCTTGATCTCTATTTCTCCTGGAGAAAAGGTAAGGGTTGGGGGGAAAATAAGAGTACTCAGAACTGCAAAGTATGAAAAAAAAATTAAGAGCTCTTGATAAGTCTAACTTATCCTGGTAATTAGTGCTAGGGTAACTTTACACTTAGCAGAAAAAGAGCTGATCCAAAGTCACACGCACCCATCCTCCTACTCAATACGATAAGCTCTTCAGTAAGTAGTGTTTCAGAGAGCAGATTCACAAGTGGCTTTGCTTTGTCAATATTAAATCCCAACAAGCTATGGAAAAAAATGGAGGAAAACACTTCATTATTATTTATTTAGCCCTCAGTGTGGAAGATTTATTTTATTTGTACCTGATGAACGACATGATGCCATAATGCATCTAGATGATGCTAGATCAGTATTTGCTGTGGGGGATGGCCAGGTTAAAGACAGCAATCTATCGTATTTTTTCATTATGTACATCTCTTTTCACACATTTCTCTCCCATCTTTTCCCCATTCATTTCCAACTACCCTGCCATTCTCTACTTGGGCTGTTAGTTGATAAAAATAAAAGGGGAAGTTTACAGTGAAAACCCAGACCTGCTGGTGGTTTGACTGTGAAGGTAGTGACATAGTTGATTCAGTGTACAGGGGAAAATAAGCAGACACTAGACAGTAGCTACAGTAAGACACATGGCAGTATGTGTCCATGCACTGCTTCTCTCTGCTGTAACAAAATATTAAACTGCAGTTCTGAAGCAATTAATATATGTTCAAGCTGAGAAGACTGGCTCACAGTACCTACCCCCTTTGGATTACAGGGGTTCCATTAATTCTGAGAGTGTACTGGCTTGAAAAGACATGATCCCTGCCCCTTATATTATTAACAGGGTATAAAAGAACATTGATTATAGTGGTTCATGAGTCAGGATTACAAGGTCTTTGGCAGCAGGAGAAGAGAAGAAGAAAACAACGCAAGAACAAAAAAAATAAACGACCAATAGAGGAAAAAAAGGAAAAAGGAAACCTTTAAATTTCCTCACCAAAGGCATATCCTTGTGAGACACAGAGCCAGCACCATCATCAAAAACCTTTGCAAACTGCACTAAAAAAGCTACTCAAATGACATCCTGGAACCATTTATACCTCTCAAGTTCTGGAATACAGCTCTAAAAGGGAAGGGGAAAAACCGAAACAGTAGCAGCCTGTCTACGAAGCAAATTTGCAGCATATTTATATTATACTTCAGTGATATCCCTAGGTGCACACATTACTACTTAATTATCTTAGACTTTTGGAATAGTGCTCTTTTATTTGAGGAGAAAAATGTTCTCTCTGATATGCACAGCTGAATGCACATGATACAAATGAAGTATGAAGAGGCTTGTCTTCACCTGCCCCCATCTCTGAGGCTGGATGCTTTCAGGTTCAGCCTTTTTAACTTTCTGGGTTTTATTACTGTAAGGTAAATCGGCCAAGTGATGCTAGTAATCAGTTCATCCCATCCTGCAGCTGTTAACTAGGCTGGAAATATGAGGTAATAATTAACCTTAGGTATCATTAGGGTAATTAACCTCAAGGTCAGATGGAGAGTTGGTTGTCAGTGTTGATTCAGAAGGAACAGAGAACAACAGCTTTCTCTGCCTTAATTGAAAGTAAGTAGTGTTAAGAGTATTCTTAAGTTTAGAGGCATAGCATACACAGACAAAAATATTGAACTGGTTTGGAACACTTTTCAAAAGTCATTGGTCTGTGATCAGACTGCTGACCAGTGCAGACAAGTAAGGCAGTTCAATACACTTCTTATTAGGATCCACATAAGAACTCAGCACAAACAGGCACAGGAGGAGCAGATTTTTACCTGTCCACATTCTGCTGACACAGTGATTGGTCCAGTTTAGACAACAAATCATTGGCAAATTTCTATTCAGATCTCTTAAAACTAATCAGTTACCTACAGGAAACAGTTTCTCAATACCACATAAAACCTCCAGATGACATGTACAATTTAACATGCATTGGAAATATACGATAAGTTCATAAGCTATTTGAAACTTTTGGGGCAGAATTTACACATCTGTTACTCATTTAGACTGCAAGCAGCACAAATTCTTTGGGAATATCTCTAACTGCTGGGTGCAGCGAAGCACTACATGCAGAAGTTGCTACCACAGCACTACACACCAGGCCAAAGTTACGTCGGTTATGTTGCATACACCTGGGCAACAATGAACTTGTCCTTGTTATAGCACCTGCCGAGAGGTTATCTGAAGCTGACTGCACTGAAAGAGTTTCCAGCTGAAAACAAGCTGTTGTGCATCACTAGCTTTCAAGTCAACTCATGCACTTAGTATGAGGCAACACTATTCCTATTGGAAAGTACATCTGAGGTGCGGAACTATAAAAATGGTAAGTCATTAAGGACTGTTGTACTATAAAGCTATAATTCAATTTCATAGGCCTCAATTATACAGTACAGATAAAATAATTAGTATAATATTAAAAAGCTGTGCAATAAGTTGCAGTTCAGTAAAACACTAGGAAGAACTGCAGGCAGTACGTGTCCGTCTTGTAATTATGTTAACAGGAAGCAAATGACTTGATAAATTCACAAAAAATTCAGTGAGCTAGGCTTTCCACAGTCAGCTACATCACAGCCAGACTTACTTTAAGCCTCACATAGATTCATATAATTTAGCGTTACACAACTACCTCATATAGATATTTTTATGTGACTCAGTGGCAACAGAAGGCAGACTGTTCCAAGATAACTTCCTTTGTAGCATTAAATCTATACCCCTACACAGGTTCCGATTTACAGATGCTCAAATTGCGTTTACAAATTTAGTTTCCAAAGACTAGAGCAGAGAAAACAACTTGCACATAGGTCAGAAACCAGCTACTCAACTCTAAAGTAAATATTTAGCTTTAAATTTGACTATTTTTTTCTTTTGCATTTGCTTTCTTATTGCCTACAATCATAAGTTTCAGTAGCTATATTATAATCTTCAATCATATGTTTACATGAGTTATATTACTGCTGGTTTTCCACTTCAAAGTGTTTACAGTTCTGAGTTCTTTGTGGTTTTTGCCGGTTGTTTTTGTTTTGTTTTAAAAAGAGTTTCCGTGGAAAAAGGTACTACATTTTATCTTACCACCTAGTATTTTGAGAGCAGCATTATCTACATTGCTAAAGTAACATTTTGTATTTCTGTCAGATCACTTTGTGTACCTGCCTAGAACACACAGCACAGCAATAACATCCATCTTCTAAACATTCAGATCCAAATGTTTGGTAACACATGAACAAAAACAAAAATATGCTTACGTATTACAGAAGTTACATCTATATTATGTGTGTGTATATATAGTATTTTATATTACATATACAAAAGTTCTAAGAGCTTTTCTACCCCTGTTCTTTTTCAGGTTACTTACCTGATCATTAAGAACTTAAGTCTTATATAAGATCTACATCTTTTAAATTACCTCTAGAGACAATGAATGAAGGCTCAAGGAACGAATTTCTCCCTATTGCAGAACTCATTTTTTTTCCAAGTTCAACTATTTCCTCCACTTTCCCTCAACATTTTCGTAGGCATAATTCACATTGATGTTGATCTTTTTTTTCCCCTGAAGAAAGACGTCTATTCCTGCCTGCTTTTAGACATACCCCTCAGACAAGCCCATTCTCTGCACAGCTGCTACAAATAACCCTTCAATAACTGCAGCCTGATTACCCCTCCTGTTGCTGGACATAGTTAACTGTTTGTACCTCTCCCTGTGTGTTTTCACCCTTCAGACTATACAGATATGGGTCTTTGTTGTCTCTGATTCAGGAAGTCACAGCTTACTTAAACAATTCTTTTCCAGTTAGGTTATTTTCATGTTCTGACTTACAATATGCCCTGACAAACTTTCATAACATCACAGATAGGGATCATAAACTATTCTGGATAGCTGAGAATGGGTACTTGGAGAGAGAGATAACTACTTAAACTTCTGTATTGGACAAAGCCACTAATCTGATGCACTATGAATTTAGTTGTGCTTGTCCTAAATTTTACAAACATAATTATAATGTAATTAATAACAATTAAAATTTATTTAGTTATAATTAACGATGCATATGTTTCACTGCTTTCTTTTGAGTAAGACCCATCATAGTAGCATTCAGATCTCTTGCTTTGAGGCATTCTGTGATGTACCTGTAGACACTAGACCTGAATTTAGTGCTCTAGACATTTCAAAGGACTGACTGATCCCTAGGTGAAATACAAGTTTTGTCATTGACATGAAAGGAGGCAAAATTTCACTCCAATACAGCGCTAATTAATGGAGCTGGACAAATCACACGAGCTCAAGATTAAATGCAGTTTGCATATATGAACAGGACAGCAGTCAGAATAAAGGGTCAAACTAAAATGAAATCAGATAAATTCGCTATATTATCATAATATGAAAAATTAAACTGCACAAACAGAGGAAGCAGAGAGGTAAAAATCACTTCTTGTTTATATGGAAATGGCAATTTAGAAGGATTAAATTGGAACAAATAGAGGAACAGGGAAGAACAAATTTTGAAAAATGTTCTAGAACTGAGGGATCCTAGATCATGAAGCTTGTTTTGTCACCTGTGGGTACTTTTCTTTTTTCTAATGTAAAAATAAGCAAAGAGGTATAAAGCAAGTCATTCAAAACGTACTGCTAGATCCTCTGTGAAATAACTTCATTTATACTACAATTTACACATGACAGATTAAACACTCTCCAGGGCACAACTACAATATGATAGAGGTAGTCTGTTCCACTCTGACAGCAAAATGCTGAAACATCTTCTTTATGTGAATCTTCAACAGTTAGCATTACACCAGTTCAGAAGCTGACACACATATACACAAAGAGGCAAGGTATTTTATACAGAAACTAGAATTCATACTGAGAACAAACACTTGGATAGGGTTGACAGCGAAAGGAATGCAACATTTTATTATACTTCTGAGAGAATCATAAAATTATTTAGGAGTAAACTTATCAAGTGCATAGATTCCTACCTCTTTTAGGTCACCTCAAACGTTTAGATTCCAATTCTTAACACATAAAGCTATGAACTGGACTGAAAGCCATCATTTAGATCTGTCAAAACCACAGCTTCCAATTTTGACCTTAGTATACTTAGTATTGTGCCAGTAATAGCTCATATTTTT
>NW_010176532.1:0-26557 GCF_000695765.1 Mesitornis unicolor | reverse complement strand
TTCCCTACATTCCTATAGAACAGGAGCTTTGAAGACGGATTCTCTTTTTTTAAAGCACATCAGGACAGTAAATCAACATGTTACAAAGTAAACTCCAAGCTTTTCTGATGGATATAGGAATACTACAAGGCAGTCTTGCTACCTGAGAAATCCTCTCAACATACATTTTCTCTTCAGTGCTGCAATAGCTACATACATACAGAAACTGATTGACAAGACCAAAGGCTATCACAGAAGGCAGGTGATTAAAAGAAACACATGTTGGTGTGAATAAGACACTAGCAAGACATTGCTGTGCTGTCCAGTGAAGTGCCAGCTTCTAATCAATCTTGCCTCTGTCAAACTGTCATCCTGGAATATTCCCAGAAAGAAAACAATGACACTTAGAGACACTTAGAGAAATTGCATTAATTACTTCAGATATTGCCTGGGTTTGCCACTATGCAGCCATTTGTTAGTCACCTGTTCCTCACCTATTTCAATGCTGTAACAATAAAACTATTGCTTTCTTCTATTATGTGCAACTAAAAAAACAATAATGTATCTTTCTTGTACATTATGAAGTCTCTGTATTCACAACCAAAGCCTATTTTTTTAAAACAAATTCAGTCAGTATTATAAAAGTCTTTGATTGTAGATGCATGCAATAAAGAAGTGAAATAAATATGTGACCTTTAGAAGTAGAATGGGCCTACTGTGTGTTATATCACACTTCAGCATCTAGATCTCTTCCTCTATTTCTAAACCAAAATTAGCCTATTTTTTTAAAACAAATTCAGTCAGTATTATAAAAGTCTTTGATTGTAGATGCATGCAATAAAGAAGCGAAATAAATACGTGACCTTTAGAAGTAGGGCCTACCGTGTGTTATATCACACTTCAACATCTAGATATCTTCCTCCGTTTCTAAATCAAAATTAGAAACAATATCCAATAAGCTTACTTTCATGTCAAAGACTGTGTGAAACTGTCTCTACTTCTAAGTCAAGAGTAGAAACACATGGTAATTCCATTATGCTGAATAGTTGTAATATTTTGGCTTATTGCTTTAGCTGTTGAAAAGATATAATAATAGTAGGATATAATCACAACTGTGTAATAGTTATTAAAAATAAGAACAAATTTTGGAGGAATCTATTCTTCAGAAACTCTCAAATGATTTAAGAACGTGAAAGGTCCTCGCCCTCCTCCTGCACCAGAATGTTGAATGCTTATCTAGTGTCTTATCATAATACTTACCTGCCGTAGCAAAAAACAGAACAGAGTTTGCTTTAGGGGTCTAATGCTGTCCCTATTTTCTCCTTCTATCCAGCTTGAATTGCCACAAGCAAGAAACAGGAATAACAGAGGAAGCTCTAGTGCTCTACATAGACTTCTTTAGCTTAAAGCACTGGAAAACTTTGTATGAAAGGATGTATCCATTGTAAATTAGATCTAACCCACCCGTATTTAAGTTATCTTTAGACAGACTTTTGCACTGGAAAAAAGAAAACCAGTTGCATTTTTGTCCAAACTTAATCTGTACCAGTATTGTTTGCACTTAACATGGTCAATGTTTTCCCCAACCTTCAGCAATTGCTGCACCATGAAGTCAAAAAGGTGTCTGCCATCTCTCCACATCATAGGCTTATATGGCTTTTCTAGCCCTGAACTTCAGCAGCCAAGTGAGAAAGGGAAGTGTTTCCCGGGGAGACAATTTTACTGTTTGGGACTATATTTGTGTCTACTGCATAGTAACTCACAGCAACTATGAGTTCAGGAGGACAATTTTTTTCAGTGAAAAAATTGTGTTTAATCATGTATCAATGCTTGCTAGTCCATGGGCAGCATGCTAGAAAAGTCTGCTCTGATAATCCACACCAATACCTGGAATTTCATTTGAAAAATCCAAACAAATAGATAATCAATTAATGAAACCAGGGGAAAAAAAGTAATACGAATTTATAGTAAGTAGCTCACTGCTTTCATTTCAAAATTCAAGCTATGAGTTTGTAATCAAGAAATTGCTATACAAATACACTAAAGTAATTCCAGCGAAGTTTACCCTGCATGTGGATGTGCTACTCCTGCACGTGAATCTTTCAGGGAAGCAGCTTAAGGATGAAACATGGAGCTTAATGAAACTTTTCATAAGTATATGCTCCTCTTCCCACAGTAGCTCCCTTTTCTCCTCTGTTGTGTAGCTCTTTCTGCAGAGTTCTCATGCTGAAATTGCAGCATTTTGGGTTTTTGAGGTCAAGTCATACAGACAAAGGGAATTTCCCTTCACAGGAGCTGATACCCGACTTGACTATTTTAGCTTTTCTATAAATGAACAGATTTTCTAATAGTTTCAAGGGAAAACTTGCACAGAGATTGAATGTACATCTTTTACACACAGCTGTAAGTATTAAATAGATAAACTCATTCCCAGAAGCTGACAAGGCTATTAACTTAAATAAATTACTAATTATGTAAGTAAGGTCTAAGTGTGTTAACCTTTATAGCATGTAAATCTTTTGGGAATGAAAGATGAAATAACTGCATAACAGTAAAGTGTTAATACAGTTACATGAGAACAGAAACACCTAAGAAGGCATAGACCTTAATTAATGTAGGATTAAAAAAAGAATCCAAAAGCCTTTCCTATTCCATTCACACCTAAACAATTCATCATCAATAATGTTATTACACAGAATCACAGGGGAAGTCAGAATGATTTGTCATGTATTATGAAAGGCTGTCACAATAACAGTACAAAGTCATGAATATTAACAATGAAGTCAATTAAAGCTCAACATCAGATCATAATAGGATGCAAAGCAATCACCAGAATACTTCCAATAACCACAAGCAAAACGAGCACTTGTGAAAAGATTTAAAGAAAAGAAAGTTGTAACATCTGGTTACTAGGAGTGAAACACTATAGACTGATAGGAACAGATATTGGAAGAAATTAATAGTAATCTGTGATTAATATTTACATTTTATATTAACACATAGCCTATTTTATAATTAGGTTTTGTAGGTTATTCTATATATACCACAAGATATCAAACTTGGCTGTATCTTTTGTGCCAGAACTAAACACTAAACCTCTTCTCCCACTGGAAGTTTCTCCATGATTATCTCATTCCTAGATTGGAATACAAGGTCATGTTCAAAACTAAGGAATGACCTGAAAAATGTGTACATTTAAAAACTGTGCTGTATTAAACCTATTATCCAAAATACAGAATCTCATTTCTACAAGTTATTCACAGGTCCCCAAGTAGAGCTGCTGCCGTTTGTCAGATGAATTCATCTTAATTCTGCGATAGAACCTCAGTTATAATTGTTTTATCTAGACTATTTTTCCCCATCAGTAGTGGGTTTCAGGAAGAATAGGAGACTGAGTATTTAATATTTTTTTTAGTCTGATAGTTCTATCCTGAAGGAATTACAGGGAAATTTCAAACAGCACTAGATACCTATGTTTAGCCAAACTGAATTTTACCCAAGACTCTGCCTGAAAAGTATTCCTTGGAGGTGTACACACACACAACCCCCAGAAAAATCCAAAACCCAAACCAAAACACCACAGAGCCCAGTAAGTACAATATGTCTGAAAGTGCAGAACTGTGTTCACTGGAGCAGCTAAACCACTTAGACAGAATATGCATGTGTATGAAACATCATACTAGGAGATGTTTCTCACAGCTTTCCAGAACAAGTGAAGCTGCTGCTCTGAGAAGCAGCAATTTCCATCTCCAGATGTGTGGAAAAGCACAGTACTTGTTATGAGAAATTAAAGTACAGTGATACAAATGAAGTTCTATAAAACAATGGCACAGAAACTGCAATCATGAAACATGTGGCTTCATTTTAGAGAACAGCCTCAGGATAATAATTAAGCTCAAAGAACCACTAACTTCATTCTCTACTGCTTTTTATATTTTGAAAATAATATGCCAGTTCTGAAAGACTGGGAACCAGCGGGTGGCCAAAAGGCTTACTTACATGTGACATACATTTTTCACTAGCCTACCTACTCCTTTTCTCTCTTTTGGACCTTATTTCTTTTTGGCAGTGAACTTGAAAGGAAACAATAATACATCATGAAAGATCAGTTATGCTTACCTATTCTGTAATATAACTTTGAGGAACAATCTGTCACTGAGTGATCACAACAGAAAACAAACACTTACGGACAAACATCTGTTTAGACAGCTATGGCTACGTATTGGAAATATGGTTTTAGTTTCAGGAATTTCTGACCTGTAGCCAAGAAATGGAAGTAGAAAATTTCATGGTTTAGAAATAATTTTATGCCTGCCTATCAATTTTTCTGTTATTTAGGCATGAATAATTAAAGAGATTACTGGACAACAGGTGTAAAGTCATCACTTAAAATGAATTTAGACCTTAGCAAATGTTTGCTTCTCTGTATTTAAAACCAGGGAAGATTAATTACATTTATAAGAGGCCATTTAACTCTCAGTATGTTTCAAGCATTAAGAAACTCCTTAAGAACATGTAAGCTTTCTTTTCAGTTTTCATCTGTTTGAAAAAATACCTTTGTTGCTGTCATAACACATTAATTTACTTTAATTAAGATCAGTTTAACGACTATTACATTAAAATCAACATTGTTAGTGGTTGCAGATCATGAAGTTAAATTTTAGTAATATAGATCCTTTTAACACACAGCAGTTACCATCACAACATTAGGAAACACTGTCAAAGCCAAGCATTTTAGAAACAAGTACTCAAAACTTTGTCCATAAAATCTACATAGATTTAGCATGGTTTTGCAGGCAGCATATCCCTCCTTCATTTCCTGTGTGACTACAAGGATGTCTGATGATATGCACTTATATGGCCTATGTAGGTAGAAATAAATAAACCTGAAGCATGCATTTTATTTTTTATGTAATCAAGTCTTTGTTTCTCATTGCTTAATGATTCATTTATAACTCTGCAGAGAACACAGATTTTACAGGACATATCAATATACTTTAAAAAGAAAGATCCATATCAGTGTTTCTGATTGGCAGGCCCTCGCATACTTGCTTAGGTGATTGAGGACCACAGCATTTGTACTTTAACATTTCGTGAAATATTGCATGTACTTCATTCACTTATCTGCAGTTCTAATTCAAATCAATGTAGCTTAAGGCAATGATGTCATACCATACTGGTAATACGATAGGTGTATATGCTACTTCCTGACTCTGATGATGCACAAGAAGAACACATGAAAAATATTGTTTTACTGAAGAGTATAATTCAAGTACTTACAGGTGTGCATATACTTATTCATATAGTTACATGAAGTACTCATGCGTTATGTCCTTCTCCATCTTTTATATATTTTTAAATTAAAAGACACCTTGGTTTAAGTCATTCTGGTGTTACATCTGTAAATTTCTGGCTATTCTGGGTATACAGCAACATATTTGTACCTGAATGTTACCAAAGAGATTAACCATGACAACTTTGTTCTTGCAAGTAGTAGCATCCAGCCCTGGATACTAATAATGCATGCAGAATGAACCAACTGATTTACAGTATGGTTGCTATACACAGCCAGAGTAAAGTCTATACTAAAATAGTTGATTGCTGATTTTAAAAATAATTACAGTCATTCATTCATTAATTACATTCATTGGAGCAAAACTAGTTGGGTTTTTTTTAAAGTATTTTCCCCCTTTCTCTCTCTCTCTCTCTTTTTTTTTTTAAAGGCTCTGGGAGAAAAGACATTGCTCTAATAAAAAGTCACTTAATCATTTACTACATCCTTCAAATTCTGATTTAGCTAATTTATGATTTATGGGAAAAGTTAATCAGTTGTAGTTAATTAGCTCTCAGTCTATGTCTGAGTCAACTGCCATAAATCCCATTAACATATATAACCAAACAATTAAGAAATAAATGTCAGTGTAAAGAATAGATTAAGGAAGAAATTTTGTACACATTGATACTTAAATATTTATAGGACAGTTAAATTTAGTGTTTAATGCAACCATTCAAAACAAACAGTCATATCTACTTCCCTAACGTCTCAGATGTTTCTTATGTATTTTTACTATAAAAATGCACTTATGTATTTGTAATAAAAGTATTTATTTAAAATAAATACACATCTCTAGCTTGAATTAAGCTTTAAAATGATCATCATCTTTCTGCTCATAATCTTTGAAAATACACTAGATGAAAAAACTTTCAATTTGAAAATATCATCTTGTAATTCAGTGGTGACCCTCAATTCAGTAACACAAAAGCTCATTTAAATTCAATAAAATTATCTGGGACAAAAAGGCAAAGTAAAGAATTCCATAGTCAGGTCAGGTTAAGTTCTTTTGGTTTAGCTTAACCTGCTCAGAGGCTCAGATCTCCGTGGAAAAAAACATGTCAGCCCAGATATATGCTAATGATTGGACATGTGCTTAGAAAAATATAGAGAAATAGCTCTTGAATACTGCCATTACCGACAGCTCTCACCCTAAGGAACCACTTGTACTTCTCTGTAAACATCCCGCAAGAACTTGCTAGTAAACATAATCAGGCTAAGGATCACAGTAACCAAAAAGATGCTGTAGCACCTTGTATGTATACTCTACTGGCTATCTGAATCCATGAGCTTGATGATCTTTTTGCAGGTTCATTTCTTTCCTGGTAAATTTGCATTGAAGCTAGATGCACTAGGAGTCTGCTTTTTTACTGGACGTGTAAAGGTGATTTAAGTGCACGCACACACACACATTATAACCTCAGAGAGTACATAACACAGTAGCTTTTATAATCTTTTATCTTGTGTTTGAGCTCTTTTTCTGCTACTAGTACTGTTAGACTATAGCTCAAACATAAGTGCCTGACACTCCATATATTCTTGCTGCATTTCCCAAGAGCCTGTTCTAACCCTCATCAGAACAAAATACCTTTCTGACTGTCAGCTGCGCACAGACGATGTTTTTCCGGAGTTAGAGGAAACCATGAATGAAAAGTAATACAATCTATGACACCTGATATGAAAGCTAAAATTAACAGTAGAGAGCAATAGCTTCCCTCCCGAGATTTTGCAAGCAGGAGAAGAGAGACATGATTATATGAACATATAGTAGTCTCTCTGCTCAGAGACTGCTGCTGAGTGGTGTTCTTAGAGACTGACTGGACTCCCTTCTGAGCATTCAAGTCCACTCAGCAGAAGGTGATGGCAGGGAAGTAATACAATTGCTGTCACTTCATTCCTTGCCCCTTCCATCCATTATGCACCATCATCTTCCACACTCAGGGAAGCAGAAAGACAGCAATTATCTTTCCCTTATCTTTTTTTAGATAACAAAATTACTTCCCTTCTGGAAAACTTCCAGGAAGTGGTAGCCTGCCTCGGTAAATACATTAGCTTGAAAATTAGAATCAAATGGCTTTCTTGCTCTACAGATATAATCAATCAGTTACAACAGCCAGATCACATCAGGACTGCTGCCCTTCCTTTCTTAAGCTTTCAGGAAGATACTGTCCAATAGCTGAACCCTATGTAGACACATGTCCAAAGGTGACAACAGGACCGACACAAAGCTTTATGGGTCAACACTGTCAATAGCTTCAATTTACAAGAGGTATATATTGAGTTGTGAAGCACACTACCTTTAACCATTTATGGTTAGTCACAAAATCCCATATCACCTAAAAACTGTTGGATAGAAGCTCATAAGCCTTTTTTTTACTCCTCTGAAAGGAGACATTAATTTCATTGGATGTTACCTTTTTGTTCACATTCTTGCTTAAAATAATTGTATATGTATTACAATGTCAGAAATTTAAAAAAATAAATCAATAAATGTTAATATATATGTCTGATATGACAGATTAAAATACCTTAGTTTGCTTTCTTGTATGCTGATACTACTTTCCATGGATGACAGACTGTCATATGTATCTTGATGTGAACATCTTGAACCTTGGAGGGGTAGCTCTCTGTACCAACCTCTGCAATCTAAATCTTCATGGGTGTCTGTAGAGAAAGAAAAAGTTTTTAGAAATCTTTGAGTCCATTTTACAGAAGGAACTTCTAAGAGAGGAAGTACAAATGAGGTTAATGAAATGAATTCATTAAATTCAAAGTATCAGGGAATCAATCAAGACAATTACAAAATATTATTATAATTGTCACTTTTTACAAGAAAAACAAACAGAATTCCAAGATTATCTTCTGCTTGTTGCTCTGCAAACTTCAAGAGGCATAAACCATTTACCTTTATGTTACAGAAACTTGGAAACAGTTTGGTTTACAACTGAAAATTTGAAAATTGAGTTATTGCTGGATTGGGAAGAAAATGGATCTCCTAATTTTCCAGTTCAACTTCAGTTCTTAACTGGCCATGTATTTCTTATGTGTTCTTGCTCAGCTTTCCAAGATGTGGGGTTTGGGTTTTTTTTTTGGTTTGAGTTTTTTATTTGGTTGGGTTTTTGGGGGGAAATTGGGGTATTTTTGTGTTACAAGGAAGGAATCAGGTTTTACTATAATTCCATGTGCTGTTAGCCTAGATCTAACTTTTTTTTTTCCTACCAAGTTCTTATCTCTTTGAAGAATCCTGGCAAGTCCCATTTGCAATGGGAGTTACAAACTGATTTTATTGCAGAACAGTTTACTCTATAAATTTTCCTATTGGCTTTAAGTGAGAAGAAGGGGTTCATGATCTGGCCCTGAGTGTGAAGAAATTTTCTTCCATACTGATTAGATGAGTTTGTGTGCCCATCTCTTTTCTTCTATTTTTGATGTTTTGGTTACACAATAGAAAATATATTTTAAGTTATTTCCTCTCACTGCCAAAAAAGTAAAACTTATATAATATCTTTTGCTCAAAATAAAAGCAACAGTTAGGCAACAAACAGAAAAGAAAGATAATAGCTTGGAAAACAACAGGATCTTATTGTTTTCCTACTGCATAAGTTAATGGCAACTTCTAGGATGTAAGTATACACAAATTATTACACCAAGGTGCTCTATACTTAGAATTTTATACTTTGATGCATGAGTTTTCCCAATCACTCTGCTATGATCTTTCAGAACTCTGTTTTAGGCTGATCAAAATTGTATCAGATCAATTAGATTTCTCATTTGCCAATCCCTCAGAGTATCAGTGAATTAGTATGGTGACCAGAGGAGAAACAGGGATTAATCTCATAATTTCTACTTTGTTCTCGCTATCTCATATCCTCATTTGATAATTAACGTATATGGCAGAAACTGATAATGAGTTGAATTTCAACCAAACCTAAGAGGTGAATACTTGCATGGCATTTTCCAAAATTACTCATGAGGTTAACTTCCTGTAGACTATCAAGAGGCTATTTGGAAAAATGTGTTCTTAGTTCCCAAGTCACACAAATTACTTTCAAAATTACAGTTATTACCAAATACATTTCATTTCAGTAAGATTATATTCAATTTCTTTAGCATATACTCTTCATGTCAGTTATAATTGAATGTTAAGGAGCATGATGGATGTCTCTAATAATGGATTTAAGAAAAAAATAAGTGGTGTCCTTTAAATTTCCTTCTATCTTCTCTTACAACAGTGACCTAATAGTCAAACTCCAGGCAGAGGGTAAAGATAAAACCTGTGACTTTCTCAATACCCGAGGTGTAATGCCTTTGAATGCCTCTCTCTGCACAGAAAACTTCAGTGTAAGAGTGACCTCTACAGGATTCCCACAGTGCTCCATCACAACGGTCCCAGGGACTGTCATTAAAACAGCCTTTCAACCGTATTTATTTGGAAGCTAAATACAAGCATCAACCTACAAAGCAACACGCCAAGTAGCAGCCTGAAATCAGTAACAACCTGATTTTACAGCTTGTAAACACACAGTTAGAGTTTCTATAACAAATTTGCACCAGGTTTCTAGATATGAAAGAAGAATTTATGGCACACAAAATGAATACAATGTGCACCAAATTTTCTCCTTTTATAATGGATATTGCACTGTTACTGCGGAGACTGTTGTCCTTTTCTGTCATCTTTTTTATAAACCTTTCCTTCTTTGGACTACTATTCTCTTTTTAAACTTAAGGACTCCGTTCATTCAACATACTTACACTTTCCATCACGCTTAAAGAAAATAAAACTATCTTGTAAGTGAGAATAATCTAGATGGAAGTACATGTGAATAGAAAGAAAAAAAATTCTTCCATACCATTTTTCACTCAGACAACTGAAAATTGATGTGGCTGCTAGGGAAAATATGCCAAACAAACAAAACATAAATGAAAACCAGAATGTGACTAGGACTCTGGTTATCTTTAAAAAAGTTTTATTGGTTAATAAGCACTAAATAAAGACTATTTTTCGTGGGAAAAAAGAATATGCAGACTACATGCAGAAACATCGGAAATAACTGGCCTGCTCTAGTCAGCATTAGCTGTATTGCCAAGTTCAGCTTCAGACAATGCAAACAGCTGAAGAGCGTATTTTTGGTATGACTTCTATTCCTCTCTTCTGAAAGATAAATAATGTCTCATGTTCACATTTCTTCATGTTTTTAACTTTTATTCTTGTATAAATTTTAGGATTAGTCTTTTGAGCCATAATTCATTAGACTGTTGTGAAATTATCTGGCATATTGGACCATTTCATATAGATGGACTGATAACATTGATAAAGTCAATCTCTTTGTATTATGTCTGGAAATAATGTGAGGTGGTACATTATCTGATGTTCAGTTTCCATTTCTACCTTCATAGACACTATTTTCATATACATATATCCAATTTCCACCTTCATATGCACTGTTCCTACAGGCAGATGAAAAATGCTGTGATGCCCTAGAGTTTTCTAAAACTTACATCATGCACACAGCTGGTCAAAGGTGACATGATACAGAGCTATAACGCACAGACTTTAGTACATCGAGTCTTAAGGAAGTACTACTTTAGCTCTACAATCCACATGCGGATGAACATTAACCAGTGAAATGATTCATCCAGCTCCTAACTGTTAGCAGCCCTCAGTGATTTTATTACATATAAGTAACAAGTATACAAACTCTCCAGTGATGAACAAGCATTTACAATTCTACAGAAAAATTATTATTTGCCCCTGTATTTCAGGAGCTTGAAGTGGAATAGAATGGTTGTAAAGCTGGAGGGAGACCTCAATCCATGACTCACCAAATGGTAATGCAAAGTAGACATCTAGTAAGATCTTATGTGACGTTGGTGTTTTTGTGCCTTGAATCTCACTCCCATTTTTTATTACTTCAGAATGCAACGTCCACCAGGAACCTGGACCTTCCTAGGAAAAAGAGTTCTGACATTTACCTGGGTAGGCTTCTTAGCATTATCCACTTTTTCCTGAAAGAAGGTTCTCCTAAGTCAATGTGAGTTTTTTATGACACCAATAGGCTTAGGATCCATTCTAGACTCTTCCAACTTTTGTTTATGTAAATAGTAGTTAGAAGTTCAGCAAGTTTTCTTACAGGCAAAGAATTCAGAAGGATCAAATATGTGCTCTACAATACAGACAAATACGCATTAAGATGGTCAGATGATTAAGAAACATGAATACTGGAAATTACTCTTATTAGCTGAGATTTTCCAGTTCCCCTCTGAATTGGTGCCAAACAAGTACATCCTAGTAAGACTGTAGTAATAAATACATGTTAGTAACCAAGCCAAAAAGAGCTTCTGAAGCAATGCTCCCTTAGAGGTTATTTCTGAGTTATAGAGCCCAGAGCAGAGCTGCAGAGTTAAGATGAGCACGATAAATAAGGTAAAAAGCTCCACATTGGCCTAATTATAAATGAAGGCTTAGAGGGCCTGAAGAAATTAAAAAACAATTCCTACTCTTACATCTTTGTTTGTTTAAAGTTTCAGTATTGATTGTTAAGCCACAACCTGCATCAGCAAGGACTGTTGTCCCAGCCTCCCTAATAATTCCTGTGTGCAAACAAACACTAACTCACTTACTGAATTATACTTGACTCAGTATATGAGCCATTTCTCCAAGGTATGTGGCTAATGCATATTAGTTGTCACTTTGAGAGTCATATGTGCATTTATGCCTCAGTATTACAGACTGAAACAAATGTGATGGAAATATACATCAACCATAAATTTCATTACAGTATTTGGGGAGGCTAAGAATGAGAAATTCATTGGATTTTATTCAGTGTTTTATATATCCCAAGAAAGTCAACTTACATCTGTTGCATGTTCCACAGTTGCAAGGGGAATCCATAAAACTCCTAAAATGCTATCCCAGAACAAGCCTTTCTTCCACAGCTCTATAATGAAGCCCTTTTCATCAGCACAGATTTCACTAAAAACAATGGATATACAAACCATTAAACTGAAGATACATTCTCAATTGTTCATTACTCTATCACAATAACTTGCTTTAGTGACTTACAGCAGATACAGAAGTGTTTTGTTTCCAATGCAAGATAGCAGGTGTGATATAAAGGTTAGGCTGGATAGGCCAAGTATCAGGTCTTATTGTTCAGGATTGCTCTTACAAACTGATGAGGACAATTCTTCTGGAAACGTGGCACAGAAGTCCCAGTTGTCAGCAGCTTTATTTTGCTACAAGACTTGGCCCTACTGGATATAACCCAGGAAGAAACCAGGACCAGGAAATGGCACACACTGTCAATCAGCTTGGACCATCAGCTACGAATTATTTATAAGGGTATGGAAACAATTCCATCTTTCCTCACAAAAATCTAGAAGGAATTGCTAGACCCTTTCCTACAGGAAACTGAACCAGTTTCTTGCTTTCATCATAAAGGAGATCAAGTATAAAAGATTTATGGAGCTTGTTCCCTTCATTAGACTTGAGAAGTTGCACTACACAACAATACAATGGGAAAACAGCTCTCACCTTCAAGAGTTGCAGATCCAGCCTCTATTTTAGTTCTACTTATAGGATGCATGCATCTTATTACTAGAAGATTTTGACCAAAAAATTACCACACCACAAAACTTATTATGCAAGAATTTACAATAAAATTTTGCCAGGCCATATGACTCACCCATGACATTGAACTCAGGTTAAGAGAGAAGTTATTTCCTCATGGAATGTCTGTCATTCCTTTATATGCTACTATAAACAGTTACAGACCAGTTCCGTAAACATGAGCAATATAATATAGTAGGCATTGGTGCCTCTGCTACGGCTGATTGTATGTAATCTCCATTTGAATGAATTAATTTCAAGTACTAAAACTAAGCTTCAACTGATTTGTGTGGAGTACCACAGTAAATTACTATGTAGTTAAAGTACCACAGAAAAGCACAACTGAAATCTGAGAAAGGCAAAGGGTGCCACCTCTGAGAGAGGTACTGAACTCATCACACTGCTCTCAAAAGCATGGTGTTGGCTGCCTCGATGTTTACTTTTCCACTGTACTCGTGCAGTTGAACAGATATAGTGGATTTTTGTTCAGCTTCTCACTTTACAAATATGTTATGGCAGATAGATTTTAAACTCTTCTGGTATTTTTGGACCCCAACTTTAAAACTGTTACTGAACAGTGGAACTGCATATTGGAAGCTTCAACAATATGCAATTTTTAAGTTGAAGCTGGTAATATCTGCAGGTAATGGAACAGGTATTACAGGCAGAGTTGGAGAGAGAGTCCTTAAGAAAATGACCTACAGTATGGCTTTACAAGTTCTATACAAGTGTATTTGTAAATGCCTATTTACAATGCCTTTTAAAAGTCTGTTCTGTTGTATGGTTGAGGAAGCAGTAGATGGAGCCACAGCAACCTCATAACATATTTGTTGGAAAAGCAGTTTAGTATTCTTTGGTAAAATTTAAATTGCAAACTATTCTTAGTTCACTGACGTCATGGAACACTCATTTACATACAATGGGATTAAAAGCAAAGCAATTATACAAGAGAAAAGCAAATGTATTAAATAACACTTTAACACAGGAAAATTTAGTGGATGGGTTACACACATTCATTTTAAAACCTTTTTAATTGCCTCCTGCACAAAAGGTAGTAAATAGGACAAATGCTGAAATTTAATTGATCTACTTCCTGATTCTATTATATTGTCATCCAATTCACATCCAATGTTTTATAGAACTATTATATTGGGAACAGTAAAGTGCCAAAAAAACCCCTTGTTAACACAGCATCATCATACAGCAATGATTCGTCTACACTGAAATATGACAACCTTTTCTGCAAGTCAAAGCTGCAGTATGAGAATGGTATTTAAAAAGGCTAGCTACTGACATTAATTTTCCTTAGCATTTTCAAGACCAGACATGATCCTCCTGTTTGGATAATTCAGGCTGTGGCTCTGAACAGTCTGCTAGAGAAGGCTGACAACTGAGGGTAGGGGGAGGAATTAGCCTCAAATTAAGATACCATTTTATATGGCCAGAAGTCAGAATTTTTGATGAGTTCTTTGATATGTCATTACATCTAACCATAAAACAGCATGTGAAAAAGGTATATATGTTGGCTTAACGTAACAGGTCCTTCAGTCACTCAGAACTTTCAGTTAAGCAAGGTAGCAGTCTGCTGCAGTGGTCTGAGAAATCAGCTGGGTGACAAAAAAAAGATTTCCAAAGTCAATTAAGAACTTTAGGAAACAATAGTTTGAAGATATAGCCCTTAAATGAAATTAGGAGGACTGTTAAAAAAAATAAATTAATTTATGTGAAATATCTGTGAAGAAAAAATGGAGAAGATTTTAGAAATGCTGCTTTTAATACAGATTAAAATTAAAATTGAAGTTGAGGGGGCTATTTCAATCAAAATGTCAGTTTCAGCACACAGTCTGTCACAAGATATTTATAGGTTTTGATCATCAGAAAGCATGGAAAAATGATTCAAAACAACACATTCTTCTGACAAAATGTTAAAATACCTGGATTAGAAAAAACCTCAAAATATTTAAAAGTATATTTGTCACAAAAATAACTAAAGCCAACTAAATATTTAATTCTGTAGAAATATTTCAGCCAACTCTAGAACGCAGGAATGAAAATCTATGTTTCAACAAAGAGGATGTGGTGACAGAGAAAGATTTGTGCAGGGAGAACGGATGGATCAAAACCAGTAGATAGATACAATCCCAGCATCTAATTAAGTTACCAATTTATTGGTTTTAACTGCTTTGAAAGTTGAGAGCAGGTTTCCTCAGAATGTCAGTCCATATATAAGTGTTTGGACCCTCTTGTGTCTACACCTCTGTGAGGTGTATACAAGCATTGAGAGAAAAGAGGAGGAACAAAGACTGAATAGCAAGATGGAGAGCCGAGTGAAGTGGGCAAATATCTGCAGACAGAAGTCAGAAACAGCATGGATCAGTACGAAAGAAACTACCTAAACTGGCAGTCAAGTAGATAAACGGATGTAGAAAATGAAGGACACAGAAAGGAAAGCGAGTAAAACAAAAATCAAATTGTGTGAGGATCAATTTGAGTTCTCTTTCTTCTCATTCCTGTATTCCTAAGACATGACATGAAACTGAAGATACTGGAAACAAATACTTTCTTCTCCTTGTTGACTGCTGGTCTTGATCTGCGGCATGGCTTGGAAAATTAACTTTGTTCTTTTCCCCAAAATTAACCTGGCACCTTTTCCCTGAGCAGGATACTTTTTCCTTGCTTTTGCAGACCGTACATGGTCTCAGATGCTACTAATTGCTCTAAACTATCCAAAGACAGCAAAGATACAACAACACCAGTTGACAAGAATTCTATGTTACTTACAACATGAAGTCCTGTTCCCAGCAAGGTTCACTTCCCCACCCGTCTATTGTGGTGCTTTTTAAATTTTGGACTTTTAAAACAACATAGGTTTTTAATGTATCTGAAAAAGAAATAACCTGCATGTTAAAACCCACTGTATGGCTTCCTAGATGCTGGAAATATTCAGCCCCATGGTAGTAGGAATTTGACTCTTACTCCACAAAAATCATTTAGAGGTGTGGTTCAAATACATGGATTTGAACAAGGAAATTCTTATTAATTCTAATGGGATTATGACAGGAAACTCTATCTGCTAAATACATGCAAAAGATGTAACCGTCTCGATGAATAACAGTGTCATCTCTGGTAAATTATCACCTCTTTTGAGTACCAACAAAATACAGGATTTGCTAAACTTTTCAGAACATTTTTTTGATTGCATTAGGATTTCAATGAAAGAAAATGATGCTTCAGTTTATACTTCATACACATGCTCCACAGCCTACTGTGAAGAATGAGTACTTCACAGAGAAAAGAAGCATACTTCCAGGAAGCAGCTTAACCTGTACTAGTTCAAGTTACCTTTCTTTATGCCAAATAACTGTAAACAATTTACAAAGGTTGCTAAAATGTATTAGCCAGATATCTACTGGAAAATATTGCTGCATTGATTAGGTTGTATACCAGCTTCTGAGAACTAGTCATTACAAAGATCTTGAAGGCCTTAAATGTATTGTCTGCCTATGTGTGCAAAATCTCTGGCTGAGTTTGGACTTTCTTTTCCACTCTGGCTAAATCTGGGTCCTGGAGGCAGACTTACAGAGTCCTGAGCAGCTTGCTTTTGGTCATGTTTATTGCCTAGGGCCTATACCTGATCTCTATAACTGTCCACCAATCCCTCCCATTTGTATTTCCTCACTGTCAAAGTTTGGACACTATCTCCTCTCCACCCTGGTGAAGATAAAATCCTGCATTCTTTATCTAAAAAATATTTTCTCTTGACTGGTGACATTTAGGTCATCAAATTATGTAAAAATTCTTTTGAGTAGAAATACCTACTAGCTTGACAGACAATAATGATTAATAACTGAAAAGTTACAATCTTGTCTGTTAATTTGATATTATATATATATAAAAATTCCTTCCTCATTTGTTTTGTAGTGAACTGTTGATGAAATACATGCAAGTAGTCCCGGGCTTAAATGATTCTTTAGCGTGATATGCATATACATGCTCAAGAAATAAAAATGTAAAGCAGAAATTTAAAGGGAAATAAGACTTACCAGCTGCTTTAGACAACCTTCCTTTTTTCACTATTAAAAAAAAAAAAATATTCTGATTATATCTTAACAATACTTGCCCATAAATTGTACAAAAGGGATTTGTGGTATAAAAAACCTCAATCAAAAATGAAAACAAGTTCTCGTAAAGAAAATATAAGCACCATTGTGGTAAGATAATACTGATTACTTGGAATTCTTTGGGAAATAAAGCATGAGGAAAGTCTTTGCAGCTTACAGAAACTTATGAAATACATGGATTCGACAGAAAGGGCAGAATAAAGAGCAGATGACCAGGAAAGGTCATATACTATCCACCACCTCATAATGCTAGCTCAAAATTCTTCTCTATAATAGTCACAGAAGGCCCACAGACTTTATATAATCTGAAGTAGCTTCTAATTTTACAGGCAATCCTTTATTACATTGTATTTACTCTGCCTACTAGAAAAGACTGAGTAAACACCTCACCAGTTAAAAAGTGAATATTTTAAATCCTGACCTTGTTCCACGCTATGCTATCATTTCCATTAATGAAAAATGTCCTGAAGCTAATAGGATTGTGATACAGTCAGTCATCATAATTATGAAAATCTAACCTAGTCATCATTTTGAATCAATATCTGACTATTAAAGTTCATTGAATTTAGACTTTTAAATGATATAATTAAATATTCTTCATATTTTCCTGCCATATCAATGCATGTAAAAGAGTTCAGTTCCATTTGAATGAAACATCAGCGCAGTCCTACAAAACTTAAACCTGCTCTAATATATACTTATGTAAATATTTCACTACTATACTTAGGACCTAGTAATCACCAATAAACTGAAATGTTGGGCCCGCAACTTTACATCACAAAGGTTCCCAAAATCTTACCATTGTTTTCTGACTCTCTTCCCACTTGCCCAACTTCACCTACTTTCCTTTTCCTTATTCTTGCTTTCATCTATCCCTAAACATCCCTAGGAATTCTATGGAATTGCATCATATTTGCATAATGTCTATCTGACAGCCTGAATAATCCCATCACGTTTCACAGAGAAAGCTTTCACTTTCAACACAAGGGAAACTCACCAAACTAACTCTGAGCCACAAGCAGAGGCCAAACACTGCAGCAGTTCAACTGCACTAAGAGTGCAAAATTTACACACTGCACTTACTTGAAGGAAGCACTGCAAGAAATAGTCCCAACGACTTAAATAAGCAACGCACATCTGCGGTCTATGAAGTTGCTTTTTATAGCCACCTACTAAGTATTTGTCACATTGGTTAAAGAGCTTGAGTGATAAGAAATACGTACCTTTTACAGAAAGAAGTTCCATTCCAGTAGAAATATATTTCAAAGAACATCAATTGAAATTAAGCTTTTCGGTTTTTTTCCTGTATGTAAAAAAAAAAAAAAAAAAAGCTTGGCCTGAAGAATAAATTAATCTTTTCCTCTTGTTTCCTCAGTGCAAGTGTGTTTCACTTTTCCTGCATGCTCCTCCCACATTTCACATGGAAGAAAGCCAGCCAATTGACGGAGCAGTGAAAGACCAATGACAAATTCCCTTTATACACACTCCGAGATGGAAGAGGAAAGAAGAAATACTAGCACTGTTTCCTCACCCTCATTTCCTCACCTTCTATCTGCTGTATGCAGCTGTCTTTAGTCTAAACGTGTTTCTGAATGCCATCTTTGCCAGCAATTAAAAACTCAGTGCAACTATTTTATAAAATATATAATATATATAATTCATAGAGCAACTGAAAAATGCTGGCAGGCTTCAATTTAATTTATCAAAAGCAGAGAGATTTCAGTCTGATGATTTACCTACTTGGCATTAAAACTACATATTGTTCTTCTCCGGAAATTCCTTCTCTACAGGATACTTGTAATGCAACAACTATGGTCATCAACTCAGAGATATAATACATTGCATAAGGAAAACAAGGAACAGAGGATATTTGAATACTAATTGCAAAAACATGTGGAAGATAACATCTCAACTTTCACAGGAAAATGAAAACACGGGCTATTGCTGTTTTAAGATATCTTAGTTAGTGAACATTAAAAAATTAACTTGGTGGGGGAAAAAATAGCCAAATTTAAATGGCTATTACAAATATAGGAGCGGTGTAGGAGCAGTTTCCTTGCATCTCCTACATTTCTGTCTGTGAACGTTATGAAGACATCTTTTCTTGGCTACTTTTATGCTCATTTGTATTTTTCGACGCGTGTGTCTTTAAAGTACTTTTGACCTTGGATCATCAACATTTTAACTATCTCCTGAAATTGTCTCCTTGAGAAGAAAGGAAACTTGCTCCTCTGCAAATTAATATAGCGAGTGAGATTTTCATCTGATCAACACTCATCAGTATCTCCTTACACTAGCACATAAACAAATATTCCAGTCACCTCAGAAGAATAGGACGTACTGGGCTTTGTTTGGGTTTTGGGGGTTTTTTTTGTCTTTCCCTTTAAGTCAATCATCAGCTTAAAATGAGAGCTAGTGGGACAAGATGATTTTTTATTATGGGATAAAAGTACACACTATTCAGATCAAATTCAAAGATAAACAGCTATATTATCATGATTGTGATGATAATAACAGAAAGGTGAAACCAATGAGAAGAAATTCAACCAGGAAAGCAAGAAAAAAAAAAGAATCAGTTTTCCCAGTCAGTTCATTTCTACCTCTCAGAAATATAGATTCTGCATCCCCAGGTGTATACTATAATTTTCAGTGGACTCTATAAGTGCTAAAAAGATAGAAATAATGAACTCTGTAACAAAATATGCTATCAAGAGATACATCACCAAAGTGACAGGATAAGCAGAAAATCAATCAGCTGATTTCTGACCCTGAGAAACCATGAGCAATATTGAAGATAGGAACTACAAATTAGATCTGTTTTGTCCTTGCCTCCAAAAAGACAGCCACAACTATAGCTAGGGATAATAGGTGATCTGTGCTGGGCTTCACAGGAATCACCTTGATAAATGAGTCTGATGCACTTCATTTACCCTTTTGCAACAGGAAGCAAAGGAAGGGCCCTCCTTCAAATTGTTATGTTACCAACCACCAAGTATATAGATACAAATTTTATTGAAATACCAGTTATTAATCACTGAAACTGTACTGAAAAGTCAAGTCAGAGCAATAAAAAAAACAAAACAACTGAAGTTTTCACACAAAGAAAAATGCAATAACTTGTGATAGATTCGTATTTCACCTGTCCTATTTGTGTAGTCACATACGGTCACAGGAGCTAGTAGGTTATTAGACTAAAAATAGATTTCTCACAAGTTTTTTCTTATTCTACTACAGAAGAGTGGTATTTCAGCTATAAATAAGTGCTACAAATTTCTAAGTTTTGAATAATTAAATACCCAGAGTTAATGAGAAAACTATCAATTTTAACTCAGTCCTTGGCTTTAGAAAAAGCTAGATTACTCAGTCCAGATTAACCTTAATATTTCTGTACAAATTTTGCACGTCACTTCACATCTCTCGTTCCTTGACTCCAGTTTCATAAAGACTAGAAAAAAAAATAATCAACATAGTGTTGGATGCAACATCTGTATGGTGCTTTGGGATCTTCTCATGAATAATACTATGAAAAGAAAGACAAATATTTTACTATTTTACATAAACAGAAACTGAATATGTACAAACCAGTCATTGTACCACTACACTAACTGGCAAGAGGATCCCACACCACTGTTCTGCCCCAGCTGTGACCTCTGTCTCTTCAATGATGAAGTCCTTTGGACCACTGAAGTCACACGCCCCAGAAAGCACACCCCCATTTTATAGCAAGGCAGACCAGAAAAAGCTACCTTAAACAATGCAGAGAAATAAAATCTTGCCAAGAAACATGTCTTTACCTTTTAAAACCTATTTTAAGTTAACCAAGATTTTATAAAGTTTTTATTTTGCTGTTAGCAGCTCTGCTCATTGGTGTGATTTCTGTAGTTTGCTGCCTCACAAAATTTAAACTGTACTCCTTATAATTAATGAGGAATAAGTTTCAAAAGAAACAACTCATCAGAGGCTCAAACATTCCTACTCAGTAACTGATTGTTAGAAGCGCAGGTTTGTCCCCTATGAAAGGAAATGCTCTCCAGCCTTTAAATTTCTGTTCCTCATGTTCGTATGTAGTCTTAGCTACCTTCTTGACTCCTTTTATTTTACATTTAGAGACACCTAGTGGCTAAAGTCGGATTTGCTCTGGAAAACAGCAATGATTTCTCCTTTCCGAATGAACGGGATGCTTTCAGATCTTATTTCTCTCTTAATACGCAGCACAGCAAACATTTGACTTCACCAGAAAAAGCACTAAAATACAGAATTGTATTCACAGTACACCAAGTTTGAGGTGACAAAAAATATTCCATCACTTTTTTATTTATTTAAATACACACCTGAAGAGTAAACATACATAGCACTTTTTAAAACCATAGAAAATGTACCTTTATTTTTTTTTCTTCAAAATATTGTTTTATTCAGCTTATGCACCAGATTTGTTACTTTGGTCTCTGTATCTCTTCCTAAACATGAGCCTCAAACTGATGCAATTTTTCCTCATTTCATGTGTGTTTGTACATATACAATCATCCCTCTGTACCTGTGATTTAGCGGAGTGCTTGGATCTACCTGGTGTCAGTGGAATTGGTCTACATGGAAAAAAAAATGTGGCAGAATAAAGTCGCTATTGAGAAATTAGGTAAGGCTCAGTAATTCTTTCACTTCCACTCTTAAATGAAAAAATGTTTCTAAACAAACAGACCTAGTTAGACTACTGTGATTTAGTAGAATGCTTTCTAACCCAGTCAGCTCTGGTAATCTTATGAGTCTACAATTAGTTACATATGTTGCAAATTTAATGTGCCTTTTCTTAATGCTTTCAAAAATTCTCCTTTCCTGGGACACTCAAATATTGCATTTAATCACTATGGCCTCTGTAGCCATACTTTTTAAATTCTAATTCCCTTTTCAGCTCACTTTAAAATATTAATGCTCAAGAAAAGCCATGAAACCATAGTGAAAATCAAGAAGTATGAGATAACTTTATTTCCTGTATCTGAACATGTAGGAAGTGCTTAAGTAAATATTTCTAAAATATCTACAATAGCTCAGCACTTTCAGCTTTTTCTCTTTATTCTTTATTTTTTTAAAAAATCACTTTATACTTTAAAGCCACATTAAATGCATATCTACCAGAAACCCAACTATTTCCTATCATGCTTCTGTAGAAAGACAGAATAAGTAATTTTCTTTCTCCTGGATTCTCACTTTTCATCAAAAAAACCAAAAAGAACAAGAACTAAACCCATTTTGTGCAGATAAAGTTGCAAAGCAAAAGTGTAAAGTGGCTAATTATAACAAGGAAAAAGCAAGAAAGTTATTTCTACAAGTTTAAAATGTAGTTAAACTGCAATTCAACGATAATAAATCACATTCTCGCCTTTTGAGCAAAATTAATAGGATTTAACTTTCTTCCCTCTTTTCATTTTGCTCCCTCTAGCGTCTCAAAGGGTGTATTACACTCCTTTAGCATCACAACAAAGCGAAACCATACGCGTTACTCATATGTTAAAATTGATAATATTGTGGAAACTACCCTATTGTTGGACCTAGCAGCTACAGCATTATTATTTTCTGGGGGAAAAAAAACCCAACAAGCCAATAAAATACAGTTTGTAAAACTAGTAAGAAGGCCATTAAGAAATTGAATTCTGTATTAACAAACACTGCCTTACTTTAATTCCAGAATGTAACAAGTACAGCCTTATCTCACCCTTTTATCCAATAGCAATTTGTGAAATTGCATTTATTCTCATAAAAGCACTGATTTAATCAACAGCATTCTTAAGTCTCCAGAAGTATATCCAATGGTGAACATCCACATGGCTTATCTTTGCAAAACAATAGCTCCATTGACATGAAATGTGATATTTTTTCATCAATACTTCATCACATTATACATCAGACAGCACAATAAATTCTCACGGCTTGACAACTATCCCCTAATGTAATCTAAGCTAATGCTGTTTCATATTTTAGTATGTGATGCCTGTCAACAATGTTGTTAACCACTAATTGCTCTTATTTATCTCAAAAACATGCCTTGATTGCTAACAGAGGCCAGATAAATATTTTAGTTTATTAAAGCTACTTTGCTGCCCATACAGATAAAGAGAAAAATCCTTCCAAAGGAGCTGAAGAAAGCTGGAGAAACTAATCATAGGATGACAATAATCACAACAGAGACTGAAATTACTGTATCATCTGAAAGGTTAATAAATTAGTGAGCCAACATTTTTAGTAAAAAATAGGAATATACAGGTACCTACCCAAACCCAGATTATAAGAAAGAGGCTCAAATTTTTACATTTATAAGAATGTCTTTTTGAAGTTTTTCTGAACTGCTTTTTATTAATAGATTTCAAGGCTTTTCACAATGGAAGTAAATCTCATTTTTATTAAGGTGCAGATGTGGAGAATAAACCATTGATGAGAAATTAGCTGCACAATGTCTCCAAGTAGACCAATACCCAAATCTGCAATGCAGCACGGCATTTCTGAATCTAGTACTAGCTTACCAACTCAAAATAAATCCTCTTCAACCAAAGAATATAAAAATATTAAAAAATATTAAATAATATATACAAAACTGCTGTAGGCTTGGGAAATCTGTTCAACATCACCTCATTAAACTAGTGCAATACCCCCATACTTTGCGTTAAGCAATTACTGTAAAAATGCTATATTAATTATTTACCTATTTTAGCTCCGTAGCAGTTCAATTGCTCTTTCAAATATGAGTTATTAAAGTGAAAACTTTACACAAATATTACACAAGATACATGAGGTTTTATTTTTAGGACCAGTGCTTTAAAAAAACCATAATTTGGGATTCTGCCACATCCACCTTATGTTAAAACTTTTATCACTTATAGATTGCAAGCTATGTACTTGTGATAAATGATTTAGCCTCAGTCAGGATTCCAATTAAAGTTTACAATTTATTAAATGAGTAAAGGCAAGCAAACAGCGCTGGGTGCGTGGGGACATTCTGATTGTATTTTTTAAACTAATACATATTCATGGCATTTTGCAATACACTTATACATATTCATAACCTATCCCCACTTCATATTATAATTAGCTTTCCTCCCATCCGCGCCTGCGCAGTGTCCTCTGCTGGTGGTCATCTGGGGGGTCGCAGGGGATGAAGGCTGTTATCTCCTCTTCGTCACCTCTATTAACATTTTCTTCTTGTGTAGACTTTGTTATTTCTTGGCTCTTGCTCAAACCACAGGACCGGTATTGTCTCGCTTCTGAGGGAGTGTTTTTCTTTCTAGCACCTTATGGGTTTTACACAACTGTATACTCCGTTCTACTTGTTCTCAATCTGTTCTCCGTACAAGGACAGCCAAAATAGCCCCAGAGGTCCCATCTTCCTCATGACCTCCACATTATTTTAACACGAATCAGACTGACACATCACACATACTTTTAAACACAATGCTTCATATTGCAGAGACTGAGAACGAACTAAACCACTTCTTTTTTGGGGATAGTTCTTAATATCTTAAAGTATAAGTAGTATATATGATACATATAGCTTTCATAACCAGTATTTTTTATGTATATCTGAAATCTATTTAAACGGTATGGTATTAATATGTGTCCTACTTTTACGGAATTATTTATTTTACCAAGGTAACAAATATGGTGGTAAAAGACAAAATAGAAATCACGCATGGTTTCATGACCTTCTCTGAGCATAAGACGCAATGAAGGTCTTTGGAGCGACCTTCCCTTTGTGTCAAGTTGTACAAAAACGTGTGACAGTTTTTCTTATGGAAACCTCCATCTATCAATGATTAAGGAGAGGCTGTTGAAATAATTTATTTAGGTTCACAGGCAGAATTCACAATTGGCAATTCACATTAGGTGCCAAAAAGCACAAGCAGCATCTAGTTGATCCATTTGGCTATTTGAGCACATACAACTATTTCACTCTCTTGATAAGCATCTTTTGACTACAAAAACTTCAGCTGAGGTTCCAGTTATCAATATGGATTTTAAAGGACCAGTATTTCTATTTCCTTAGAAAAAATACTGTTATTTTTAAAGTTAATTTGTATCATCTCGTTTTGCTTTCAATATGATTAATACCAAAATCCCCAGAAGAGAGGTACCTTTGTAAGTTTTCACCTAAGATACCAGATTTCAGTGTTCTTTACTTGGCCTAACGTAATCTAACCAAACATCACCCTTTCCATTTCAGCTCTATTTTCAGAGTTTGTAACTTGCCTACGTAGAAACATTCACAAGGTGAACTGGCTTAAGTCTCATCTCTAAATGCTTTTGTTTTATTGCATTAAAAGTGTTCTGAAATGTAAACACAGAACTACTAAAACAAATAAAAACAAAAATCTGAAAGAAAGGTATTTCAAAATGTTACAAACTTTGCATGGGTTGTGGTTTCCCCTGCGCTCCACCCCACCATTGCATTCACTTACCTCTAAAATGTAGCCCATATATGCAGATGATAATTACATTTACACATTTCAGAATATTAATACTTAAGGCAGATGCCTCAGGGAAATAGTAGTAATTTAAACATGAACTCAATAATACTAGAAATAAAAACTACATACCTTAGCTAGTATAATTATTAAATTTAAGTAGGAAAACCATGGACACTAAAAATACACTTAAATTTTTTAACATCCTTCCAACTCACCGTGCATTTCAATAGAATTTAAAAAAAGATACCAAGCAAACAAAATTACAAAGTTATTACTTCAAAAAAAAAAAAAAAAGAACTTTCCTATAACAATGACTTTCATAATTTTATTTGCAGCCCTGTATGTAGTTCTGGTTAAGTATCTCAGCAGTTAAACTGAACTCACACGTATAATGTGCAACCAGCTCAGCTTGGCTCCTTATAAGAACTTTTTGCAGACCAGAGCTTCTCCATGACTGACCTTTGAACAGAGAAGAGACAAAACAAACAAACATCACACTTCTGTTTCCTACTGCATTCATTCATTACAGCTTGTTTATTGTTTTTAAACAGAAATATTTGAAGCTAAGAAACTCACATTCCCCTCACGCTATGAAGCACCCAGATTAACGGTTTACTGCCCCCAAAACCCGACTCTCACAGCAGCTGCTGATTCGCACACTGATGAGAAACCCAGCTCCACCCTGAGAGCACCCGGCTGGAGCCTCACAAACGCTGACCTACACCTGGTCCACCTCTCATGAGGAGAGCCAGCACCACCTGCAATAGCACTTCCGCAAGCGGAAATACTCTTTCCACCGCACTTAAAGCGGGGTGGACACTTGATAAATTTTCTGTGCCTTAGCACCGAGAGGGGATAATCTCTGAGGGGAAAGGTTGGACCCCACCCCCATTGCTAGCCCCCACCCGCGTCTGCAGAGCGGAATGGAGCGCGTAAAGAGGCAGGCGGGTGAGCAGAGTGGCCGCAGCCCGGGTTTAACCCTGCGTACTTTTTGTCCAGTCCTTGTTTAACTTCACGATTTCACCCCGAGCCGCCGGGGCAGGGAAAGCCGCCGCCTGAAACCACC